>NW_027192969.1:0-184000 GCF_949987515.2 Delphinus delphis | reverse complement strand
CACTCAGCAATGAAATCTATGTCATCAAGCCCGTAGCAGCATAATGAGTAGATTCAGGTACGATGATTCTAACTGAAATAAGTCACACAGAAAAAGAAACATCATAAGATATCACTAATACACGGAATGTAAACTTGGCTACACAGGAACTGCATTCCAAAACAGAACAGGGTCTCAAATTTAGAAAACCAACTTATGCTTGCTTAAGGGGAAAGGTGATTTGGGGTGCTGCATAAAACCAGAGATTGAAATGAGCACAGATAAAGTTCCTTAAGCCAAATATGGAATACACAAGAGCTACTCCTTGCTCAACGAAATGGACTCAACACCCCATATTAAACGCCTAAGAATGTACCTGACTAGTAAGTATCTTAAAACCTATGGATTGCTATGTCTCCAAAAGAGAATCAAGCGTGTGTACAGGGGCATAAACGCAGCAGTGATAGGATTGGAGAGGTTCGGTGAGCAAATGAAGACCCTTTGAAGTCATATTGCATGGTACCCATTCCACGGGTCTCAACTCTCCAGGTTTAAGGTATTCTTCCTTCAGCTAAAACATGCATGTGGAACCCAGAGTATGATCAACCATGTGAACGGGAGACGTGTTCAAATATGTCTCAGTTTTCCTCCCCTGGTACTCGGGTGCAACATTCCAGACGCTTTACTAACACTCTCCCCACTTGGAGAGTCAGTCCCTTTAACCTCCTGTTTGGCCCAGTTTGCAATTTCTGCGGAAGATGAACAGGAATAGCGAGAACCAATGAGAGACTAGCTGGAGGTGTCTGGACGGGCAAATTTAACTCTCATTTCCCACCAGGAAGAGGAATTAACCAAAGGCTCAGCATGCCGGGCCGGAACCAGATTAGGGCCTGAAGCCATCCTGCGGTGTTGCGGCCAGCTCAAAAGAAAGCGAGTTGAAGAAAGGACCTCAGGGGCACTGTAATTCACAAACCTGCAGAGTTATAAATGACAGCTATCGTCCAAAAATAGACTGAAGTAAGGCTGCCAAGAGGACTTGAAAGCGGGGCAGAATTGCAGGAAACCGATTTCAGGAGGTAGACTGGAATTGCATTGAAAGCATAGGAAAAGAGGCAGAACGTCCACAATGATGCACTTGGCCAAAAAGGGCGTATGCGTTTTTTCCTGAATATATTCAGGAAAAAACGCATACGCCCTTTTTGGCCAACCAAGCAAGCTTGCAAAGGAAATCTGCACTACAATGAAGTCTCACTTCCCCCCGGTCAAAAGGGCCATCTGAAAAAAGTGTAAAATCCAAAAAGGCAACAGGCCATTGAGAACTGGGAGCCTTGTTATGCTGATGGGCGGGATGTAAATTGCCAACAGACACTCGGGAGAAGTGTATGGTGTTTCCTGAAACATCTAAAAAACAAAGCAACAGAGCCTAGGGCACTGCTACTTATGGTCCTATAGCTTAGGGAAATTAAAATCAAAAAGACACAGCCACCCCAAAGTTTGGAACGGCTCTGTTTACAAGAACCTCGTTTACAGTACAAGTTCAACATCGCAGAAAGTGAAAAATGGATAAAGAACTTGTGGTACTTACGTACAATGCAGTATCACTCAGCAATGAAATCTGCGTCATCAGGCCCGTAGCAGCATAATGAGTAGATTCAGGTACGATGATTCTAACTGAAATAAGTCACACAGAAAAAGAAACATCATAAGATATCACTAATACACGGAATGTAAACTTGGCTACACAGGAACTGAATTCCAAAACAGAACAGGTTCTCAAATTTAGAAAACCAACTTATGCTTGCTTAAGGGGAAAGGTGAGTTGGGGTGCTGCATAAAACCAGAGATTGAAATGAGCACAGATAAAGTTCCTTAAGTCAAATATGGAATAGACAAGAGCTACTCCTTGCTCAACGAAATGGACTCAACACCGCATATTAAACGCCTAAGAATGTACCTGACTTGTAAGTATCTTAAAACCTATGGATTGCTATGTCTCCAAAAGAGAATCAAGCATGTGTACAGGAGCATAAACGCAGCAGTGATAGGATTGGAGAGGTTCGGTGAGCAAATGAAGACCCTTTGAAGTCATATTGCATGGTACCCATTACACGGGTTTCAACTACCCAGGTTTAAGGTATTCTTCCTTCAGGTAAAACATGCATGTGGAACCTAGAGTATGATCAACCATGTGATCGGGAGACGTGTTCAAATATGTCTCAGTTTTCGTACCCTGGTACTCGGGTGCAACATTCCGGACGCTTTACTAACACTCTCCCGACTTGGAGAGTCAGTCCCTTTAACCTCCTGTTTGGCCCAGTTTGCAATTTCTGCGGAAGATGAACAGGAATAGCGAGAACCAATGAGAGGCTAGCTGGAGGTGTCTGGACGGGCAAATTTAACTCTCATTTCCCAACAGGAAGAGGAAATAACCAAAGGCTCAGCGTGCCGTACCGGAACCAGATTAGGGCCTGAAGCCATCTTGCGATGTTGCGGCCAGGTCACAAGAAAGCGAGTTGAAGGAAGGAGCTCAGGGGCACTGTAATTCACAAACCTGCAGAGTTATAAATGACAGCTATCGTGCAAAAATATACTGAAATAAGGCTGCCAAGAGGACTTGAAAGCGGGGCAGAATTGCAGGAAACCGATTTCAGGAGGTAGACTGGAATTGCATTGAAAGCATAGGAAAAGAGGCAGAACGTCCACAATGATGCACTTGGCCAAAAAGGGCGTATGCGTTTTTTCCTGAATATATTCAGGAAAAAACGCATACGCCCTTTTTGGCCAACCAAGCAAGCTTGCAAAGGAAATCTGCACTACAATGAAGTCTCACTTCCCCCCGGTCAAAAGGGCCATCTGAAAAAAGTGTAAAATCCAGAAAGGCAGGACAGGCCATGGAGAACTGGGAGCCTTGTTATGCTAATGGGCGGGATGTAAATTGCCAACAACCACTGGGGAGAAGTGTATGGTGTTTCCTGAAACATCTAAAAAACAAAGCAATAGAACCTAGGGCACTTCCACTTATGGTCCTATAGCTTAGGGAAATTAAAATCAAAAAGACACAGCCACCCCAAAGTTTGGAACGGCTCTGTTTACAAGAACCTCGTTTACAGTACAAGTTCAACATCGCAGAAAGTGAAAAATGGATAAAGAAGTTGTGGTATTTACTTACAAAGCAATATCACTCAGCAATGAAATCTGTGTCATCAGGCCCTTAGCAGCACAATGAGTGGATTCAGGTATGATGATTCTAACTGAAATAAGTCACACAGAAAAAGAAACATCATAAGATATCAGTAATACACGGAATGGAAACTTGGCTACACAGGAACTGAATTACAGAACAGAACAGGGTCTCAAATTTAGAAAACCAACTTATGCTTGCTTAAGGGTAAATGTGAGTTGGGGTGCTGCATAAAACCAGAGATTGAAATGAGCACAGATAAAGTTCCTTAAGCCAAATATGGAATAGACAAGAGCTACTCCTTGCTCAACGAAATGGACTCAACACCGCATATTAAACGCCTAAGAATGTATCTGACTAGTAAGTATCTTAAAACCTATGGATTGCTATCTCTCCGAAAGAGAATCAAGCATGTGTACAGGGGCATAAACGCAGCAGTGATAGGATTGGAGAGGTTTGGTGAGCAAATGAAGACCCTTTGAAGTCATATTGCATGGTACCCATTACACGGGTCTTAACTCTCCAGGTTTAAGGTATTCTTCCTTCAGCTAAAACATGCATGTGGAACCCAGAGTATGATCAACCATGTGATCGGGAGACGTGTTCAAATATGTCTCAGTTTTCCTCCCCTGGTACTCGGGTGCAACATTCCAGACGCTTTACTAACACTATCCCCACTTGGAGAGTCAGTCCCTTTAACCTCCTGTTTGGTCCAGTTTGCAATTTCTGCGGAAGATGAACAGGAATAGCGAGAACCAATGAGAGGCTAGCTGGAGGTGTCTGGACGGGCAAATTTAACTCTCATTTCCCACCAGGAAGAGGAATTAACCAAAGGCGCAGCATGCCGGGCAGGAACCAGATTAGGGCCTGAAGCCATCCTGCGGTGTTGCGGCCAGGTCACAAGAAAGCGAGTTGAAGAAAGGAGCTCAGGGGCACTGTAATTCACAAACCTGCAGAGTCATAAATGACAGCTATCGTCCAAAAATAGACTGAAGTAAGGCTGCCAAGAGGACTTGAAAGCGGGGCAGAATTGCAGGAAACCGATTTCAGGAGGTAGACTGGAATTGCATTGAAAGCATAGGAAAAGAGGCAGAACGTCCACAATGATGCACTTGGCCAAAAAGGGCGTATGCGTTTTTTCCTGAATATATTCAGGAAAAAACGCATACGCACTTTTTGGCCAACCAAGCAAGCTTGCAAAGGAAATCTGCACTACAATGAAGTCTCACTTCCCCCCGGTCAAAAGGGCCATCTGAAAAAAGTTTAAAATCCAGAAAGGCAACAGGCCATTGAGAACTGGGAGCCTTGTTATGCTGATGGGCGGGATGTAAATTGCCAACAGACACTTGGGAGAAGTGTATGGTGTTTCCTGAAACATCTAAAAAACAAAGCAACAGAGCCTAGGGCACTGCCACTTATGGTCCTATAGCTTAGGGAAATTAAAATCAAAAAGACACAGCCACCCCAAAGTTTGGAACGGCTCTGTTTACAAGAACCTCGTTTACAGTACAAGTTCAACATCGCAGAAAGTGAAAAATGGATAAAGAAGTTGTGGTATTTACTTACAAAGCAATATCACTCAGCAATGAAATCTGTGTCATCAGGCCCTTAGCAGCACAATGAGTGGATTCAGGTATGATGATTCTAACTGAAATAAGTCACACAGAAAAAGAAACATCATAAGATATCAGTAATACACGGAATGGAAACTTGGCTACACAGGAACTGAATTACAGAACAGAACAGGGTCTCAAATTTAGAAAAACAACTTATGCTTGCTTAAGGGGAAAGGTGAGTTGGGGTGCTGCATAAAACCAGAGATTGAAATGAGCACAGATAAAGTTCCTTAAGTCAAATATGGAATAGACAAGAGCTACTCCTTGCTCAACGAAATGGACTCAACACCGCATATTAAACGCCTAAGAATGTACCTGACTAGTAAGTATCGTAAAACCTATGGATTGCTATGTCTCCAAAAGAGAATCAAGCATGTGTACAGGGGCATAAACGCAGCAGTGATAGGATTGGAGAGGTTCGTTGAGCAAATGAAGACCCTTTGAAGTCATATTGCATGGTACCCATTCCACGGGTTTCAACTACCCAGGTTTAAGGTATTCTTCCTTCAGCTAAAACATGCATGTGGAACCCAAGTATGATCAACCATGTGAACGGGAGAGGTGTTCAAATATGTCTCAGTTTTCGTACCCTGGTACTCGGGTGCAACATTCCAGATGCTTTACTAACACTCTCCCCACTTGGAGAGTCAGCGCCTTTAACCTCCTGTTTGGCCCAGTTTGCAATTTCTGCGGAAGATGAACAGGAATAGCGAGAACCAATGAGAGGCTAGCTGGAGGTGTCTGGACGGGCAAATTTAACTCTCATTTCCCAACAGGAAGAGGAATTAACCAAAGGCTCAGCATGCCGCGCCGGAACCAGATTAGGGCCTGAAGCCATCATGCGGTATTGCGGCCAGGTCACAAGAAAGCGAGTTGAAGAAAGGAGCTCAGGGGCACTGTAATTCACAAACCTGCAGAGTTATAAATGACAGCTATCGTCCAAAAATAGACTGAAGTAAGGCTGCCAAGAGGACTTGAAAGCGGGGCAGAATTGCAGGAAACCGATTTCAGGAGGTAGACTGGAATTGCATTGAAAGCATAGGAAAAGAGGCAGAACGTCCACAATGATGCACTTGGCCAAAAAGGGCGTATGCGTTTTTTCCTGAATATATTCAGGAAAAAACGCATACGCCCTTTTTGGCCAACCAAGCAAGCTTGCAAAGGAAATCTGCACTACAATGAAGTCTCACTTCCCCCCGGTCAAAAGGGCCATCTGAAAAAAGTGTAAAATCCAGAAAGGCAGGACAGGCCATGGAGAACTGGGAGCCTTGTTATGCTGATGGGCGGGATGTAAATTGCCAACAACCACTCGGGAGAAGTGTATGGTGTTTCCTGAAACATCTAAAAAACAAAGCAACAGAGCCTAGGGCACTGCCACTTATGGTCCTATAGCTTAGGGAAATTAAAATCAAAAAGACACAGCCACCCCAAAGTTTGAGACGCCTCCGTTTACAGTAACCTCGTTTACCGTACAAGTTCAATATCACAGAAAGTGAAAAATGGATAAAGAACTTGTGGTACTTACGTACAATGCAGTATCACTCAGCAATGAAATCTATGTCATCAGGCCCGTAGCAGCATAATGAGTGGATTCAGGTACGATGATTCTAACTGAAATAAGTCACACAGAAAAAGAAACATCATAAGATATCACTAATACACGGAATGTAAACTTGGCTACACAGGAACTGCATTCCAAAACAGAACAGGGTCTCAAATTTAGAAAACCAACTTATGCTTGCTTAAGGGGAAAGGTGAGTTGGTGTGCTGCATAAAACCAGAGATTGAAATGAGCACAGATAAAGTTCCTTAAGTCAAATATGGAATAGACAAGAGCTACTCCTTGCTCAACGAAATGGACTCAACACCCCATATTAAACGCCTAAGAATGTACCTGACTAGTAAGTATCTTAAAACCTATGGATTGCTATGTCTCCAAAAGAGAATCAAGCGTGTGTACAGGGGCATAAACGCAGCAGTGATAGGATTGGAGAGGTTCGGTGAGCAAATGAAGGCCCTTTGAAGTCATATTGCATGGTACCCATTCCACGGGTTTCAACTACCCAGGTTTTAGGTATTCTTCCTTCAGCTAAAATATGCATGTGGAACCCAGAGTATGATCAACCATGTGATCGGGAGACGTGTTCAAATATGTCTCAGTTTTCCTCCCCTGGTACTCGGGTGCAACATTCCAGACGCTTTACTAACACTCTCCCCACTTGGAGAGTCAGCGACTTTAACCTCCTTTTTGGCACAGTTTGCAATTTCTGCGGAAGATGAACAGGAATAGCGAGAACCAATGAGAGGCTAGCTCGAGGTGTCTGGACGGCCAAATTTAACTCTCATTTCCCAACAGGAAGAGGAAATAACCAAAGGCTCAGCGTGCCGTACCGGAACCTGATTAGGGCCTGAGGCCATCATGCGGTGTTGCGGCCAGCTCAAAAGAAAGCGAGTTGAAGAAAGGAGCTCAGGGGCACTGTAATTCACAAACCTGCAGAGTTATAAATGACAGCTATCGTCCAAAAATAGACTGAAGTAAGGCTGCCAAGAGGACTTGAAAGCGGGGCAGAATTGCAGGAAACCGATTTCAGGAGGTAGACTGGAATTGCATTGAAAGCATAGGAAAAGAGGCAGAACGTCCACAATGATGCACTTGGCCAAAAAGGGCGTATGCGTTTTTTCCTGAATATATTCAGGAAAAAACGCATACGCCCTTTTTGGCCAACCAAGCAAGCTTGCAAAGGAAATCTGCACTACAATGAAGTCTCACTTCCCCCCGGTCAAAAGGGCCATCTGAAAAAAGTGTAAAATCCAGAAAGGCAGGACAGGCCATGGAGAACTGGGAGCCTTGTTATGCTGATGGGCGGGATGTAAATTGCCAACAACCACTCGGGAGAAGTGTATGGTGTTTCCTGAAACATCTAAAAAACAAAGCAACAGAACCTAGGGCACTTCCACTTATGGTCCTATAGCTTAGGGAAATTAAAATCAAAAAGACACAGCCACCCCAAAGTTTGGAACGGCTCTGTTTACAAGAACCTCGTTTACAGTACAAGTTCAACATCGCAGAAAGTGAAAAATGGATAAAGAAGTTGTGGTATTTACTTACAAAGCAATATCACTCAGCAATGAAATCTGTGTCATCAGGCCCTTAGCAGCACAATGAGTGGATTCAGGTATGATGATTCTAACTGAAGTAAGTCACACAGAAAAAGAAACATCATAAGATATCAGTAATACACGGAATGTAAACTTGGCTACACAGGAACTGAATTACAGAACAGAACAGGGTCTCAAATTTAGAAAAACAACTTATGCTTGCTTAAGGGTAAAGGTGAGGTGGGGTGCTGCATAAAACCAGAGATTGAAATGAGCACAGATAAAGTTCCTTAAGCCAAATATGCAATAGACAAGAGCTACTCCTTGCTCAATGAAATGGACTCAACACCGCATATTAAACGCCTAAGAATGTACTTGACTTAAGTATCTTAAAACCTATGGATTGCTATGTCTCCAAAAGAGAATCAAGCATGTGTACAGGGGCATAAACGCAGCAGTGATAAGATTGGAGAGGTTCGGTGAGCAAATGAAGACCCTTTGAAGTCATATTGCATGGTACCCATTACACGGGTCTTAACTCTCCAGGTTTAAGGTATTCTTCCTTCAGCTAAAACATGCATGTGGAACCCAGAGTATGATCAACCATGTGATCGGGAGACGTGTTCAAATATGTCTCAGTTTTCCTCCCCTGGTACTCGGGTGCAACATTCCATACGCTTTACTAACACTCTACCCACTTGGAGAGTCAGCGCCTTTAACCTCCTGTTTGGCACAGTTTGCAATTTCTGCGGAAGATGAACAGGAATAGCGAGAACCAATGAGAGGCTAGCTGGAGGTTTCTGGACGGGCAAATTTAACTCTCATTTCCCAACAGGAAGAGGAAATAACCAAAGGCTCAGCATGCCGTACCGGAACCAGATTAGGGCCTGAAGCCATCCTGCGATGTTGCGGCCAGCTCAAAAGAAAGCGAGTTGAAGAAAGGACCTCAGGGGCACTGTAATTCACAAACCTGCAGAGTTATAAATGACAGCTATCGTCCAAAAATAGACTGAAGTAAGGCTGCCAAGAGGACTTGAAAGCGGGGCAGAATTGCAGGAAACCGATTTCAGGAGGTAGACTGGAATTGCATTGAAAGCATAGGAAAAGAGGCAGAACGTCCACAATGATGCACTTGGCCAAAAAGGGCGTATGCGTTTTTTCCTGAATATATTCAGGAAAAAACGCATACGCCCTTTTTGGCCAACCAAGCAAGCTTGCAAAGGAAATCTGCACTACAATGAAGTCTCACTTCCCCCCGGTCAAAAGGGCCATCTGAAAAAAGTGTAAAATCCAGAAAGGCAACAGGCCATTGAGAACTGGGAGCCTTGTTATGCTGATGGGCGGGATGTAAATTGCCAACAGACACTCGGGAGAAGTGTATGGTGTTTCCTGAAACATCTAAAAAACAAAGCAACAGAGCCTAGGGCACTGCTACTTATGGTCCTATAGCTTAGGGAAATTAAAATCAAAAAGACACAGCCACCCCAAAGTTTGGAACAGCTCTGTTTACAAGAACCTCATTTACAGTACAAGTTCAACATCGCAGAAAGTGAAAAATGGATAAAGAACTTGTGGTACTTACGTACAATGCAGTATCACTCAGCAATGAAATCTGTGTCATCAGGCCCGTAGCAGCATAATGAGTAGATTCAGGTACGATGATTCTAACTGAAATAAGTCACACAGAAAAAGAAACATCATAAGATATCACTAATACACGGAATGTAAACTTGGCTACACAGGAACTGAATTCCAAAACAGAACAGCTTCTCAAATTTAGAAAACCAACTTATGCTTGCTTAAGGGGAAAGGTGAGTTGGGGTGCTGCATAAAACCAGAGATTGAAATGAGCACAGATAAAGTTCCTTAAGTCAAATATGGAATAGACAAGAGCTACTCCTTGCTCAACGAAATGGACTCAACACCGCATATTAAACGCCTAAGAATGTACCTGACTTGTAAGTATCTTAAAACCTATGGATTGCTATGTCTCCAAAAGAGAATCAAGCATGTGTACAGGAGCATAAACGCAGCAGTGATAGGATTGGAGAGGTTCGGTGAGCAAATGAAGACCCTTTGAAGTCATATTGCATGGTACCCATTCCACGGGTTTCAACTACCCAGGTTTAAGGTATTCTTCCTTCAGGTAAAACATGCATGTGGAACCTAGAGTATGATCAACCATGTGATCGGGAGACGTGTTCAAATATGTCTCAGTTTTCGTACCCTGGTACTCGGGTGCAACATTCCGGACGCTTTACTAACACTCTCCCGACTTGGAGAGTCAGTCCCTTTAACCTCCTGTTTGGCCCAGTTTGCAATTTCTGCGGAAGATGAACAGGAATAGCGAGAACCAATGAGAGGCTAGCTGGAGGTGTCTGGACGGGCAAATTTAACTCTCATTTCCCAACAGGAAGAGGAAATAACCAAAGGCTCAGCGTGCCGTACCGGAACCAGATTAGGGCCTGAAGCCATCTTGCGATGTTGCGGCCAGGTCACAAGAAAGCGAGTTGAAGGAAGGAGCTCAGGGGCACTGTAATTCACAAACCTGCAGAGTTATAAATGACAGCTATCGTGCAAAAATATACTGAAATAAGGCTGACAAGAGGACTTGAAAGCGGGGCAGAATTGCAGGAAACCGATTTCAGGAGGTAGACTGGAATTGCATTGAAAGCATAGGAAAAGAGGCAGAACGTCCACAATGATGCACTTGGCCAAAAAGGGCGTATGCGTTTTTTCCTGAATATATTCAGGAAAAAACGCATACGCCCTTTTTGGCCAACCAAGCAAGCTTGCAAAGGAAATCTGCACTACAATGAAGTCTCACTTCCCCCCGGTCAAAAGGGCCATCTGAAAAAAGTGTAAAATCCAGAAAGGCAGGACAGGCCATGGAGAACTGGGAGCCTTGTTATGCTAATGGGCGGGATGTAAATTGCCAACAACCACTGGGGAGAAGTGTATGGTGTTTCCTGAAACATCTAAAAAACAAAGCAACAGAGCCAAGGGCACTGCCACTTATGGTCCTATAGCTTAGGGAAATTAAAATCAAAAAGACACAGCCACCCCAAAGTTTGGAACGGCTCTGTTTACAAGAACCTCGTTTACAGTACAAGTTCAACATCGCAGAAAGTGAAAAATGGATAAAGAAGTTGTGGTATTTACTTACAAAGCAATATCACTCAGCAATGAAATCTGTGTCATCAGGCCCTTAGCAGCACAATGAGTGGATTCAGGTATGATGATTCTAACTGAAATAAGTCACACAGAAAAAGAAACATCATAAGATATCAGTAATACACGGAATGGAAACTTGGCTACACAGGAACTGAATTACAGAACAGAACAGGGTCTCAAATTTAGAAAAACAACTTATGCTTGCTTAAGGGGAAAGGTGAGTTGGGGTGCTGCATAAAACCAGAGATTGAAATGAGCACAGATAAAGTTCCTTAAGCCAAATATGGAATAGACAAGAGCTACTCCTTGCTCAACGAAATGGACTCAACACCGCATATTAAACGCCTAAGAATGTACCTGACTTGTAAGTATCTTAAAACCTATGGATTGCTATGTCTCCGAAAGAGAATCAAGCATGTGTACAGGGGCATAAATGAAGCAGTGTTAGGATTGGAGAGGTTCGGTGAGCAAATGAAAACCCTTTGAAGTCATATTGCATGGTACCCATTACACGGGTCTTAACTCACCAGGTTTAAGGTATTCTTCCTTCAGCTAAAACATGCATGTGGAACCCAAGTATGATCAACCATGTGAACGGGAGACGTGTTCAAATATGTCTCAGTTTTCCTCCCCTGGTACTCGGGTGCAACATTCCAGACGCTTTACTAACACTCTCCCCACTTGGAGAGTCAGCGCCTTTAACCTCCTGTTTGGCCCAGTTTGCAATTTCTGCGGAAGATGAACAGGAATAGTGAGAACCAATGAGAGGCTAGCTGGAGGTGTCTGGACGGGCAAATTTAACTCTCATTTCCCACAAGGAAGAGGAAATAACCAAAGGCTCAGCGTGCCGGACCGGAACCAGATTAGGGCCTGAAGCCATCCTGCGGTGTTGCGGCCAGCTCAAAAGAAAGCGAGTTGAAGAAAGGAGCTCAGGGGCACTGTAATTCACAAACCTGCAGAGTTATAAATGACAGCTATCGTCCAAAAATAGACTGAAGTAAGGCTGCCAAGAGGACTTGAAAACGGGGCAGAATTGCAGGAAACCGATTTCAGGAGGTAGACTGGAATTGCATTGAAAGCATAGGAAAAGAGGCAGAACGTCCACAATGATGCACTTGGCCAAAAAGGGCGTATGCGTTTTTTCCTGAATATATTCAGGAAAAAACGCATACGCCCTTTTTGGCCAACCAAGCAAACTTGCAAAGGAAATCTGCACTACAATGAAGTCTCACTTCTCCCCGGTCAAAAGGGCCATCTGAAAAAAGTGTAAAATCCAGAAAGGCAGGACAGGCCATGGAGAACTGGGAGCCTTGTTATGCTGATGGGCGGGATGTAAATTGCCAACAACCACTCGGGAGAAGTGTATGGTGTTTCCTGAAACATCTAAAAAACAAAGCAACAGAACCTAGGGCACTGCCACTTATGGTCCTATAGCTTAGGGAAATTAAAATCAAAAAGACACAGCCACCCCAAAGTTTGGGACGCCTCTGTTTACAAGAACCTCGTTTACAGTACAAGTTCAACATCGCAGAAAGTGAAAAATGGATAAAGAAGTTGTGGTATTTACTTACAAAGCAATATCACTCAGCAATGAAATCTATGTCATCAGGCCCTTAGCAGCACAATGAGTGGATTCAGGTATGATGATTCTAACTGAAGTAAGTCACACAGAAAAAGAAACATCATAAGATATCAGTAATACACGGAATGTAAACTTGGCTACACAGGAACTGAATTACAGAACAGAACAGGGTCTCAAATTTAGAAAAACAACTTATGCTTGCTTAAGGGTAAAGGTGAGTTGGGGTGCTGCATAAAACCAGAGATTGAAATGAGCACAGATAAAGTTCCTTAAGCCAAATATGCAATAGACAAGAGCTACTCCTTGCTCAATGAAACGGACTCAACACCGCATATTAAACGCCTAAGAATGTACTTGACTTAAGTATCTTAAAACCTATGGATTGCTATGTCTCCAAAAGAGAATCAAGCATGTGTACAGGGGCATAAACGCAGCAGTGATAAGATTGGAGAGGTTCGGTGAGCAAATGAAGACCCTTTGAAGTCATATTGCATGGTACCCATTACACGGGTCTTAACTCTCCAGGTTTAAGGTATTCTTCCTTCAGCTAAAACATGCATGTGGAACCCAGAGTATGATCAACCATGTGATCGGGAGACGTGTTCAAATATGTCTCAGTTTTCCTCCCCTGGTACTCGGGTGCAACATTCCATACGCTTTACTAACACTCTACCCACTTGGAGAGTCAGCGCCTTTAACCTCCTGTTTGGCACAGTTTGCAATTTCTGCGGAAGATGAACAGGAATAGCGAGAACCAATGAGAGGCTAGCTGGAGGTTTCTGGACGGGCAAATTTAACTCTCATTTCCCAACAGGAAGAGGAAATAACCAAAGGCTCAGCGTGCCGTACCGGAACCAGATTAGGGCCTGAAGCCATCCTGCGATGTTGCGGCCAGCTCAAAAGAAAGCGAGTTGAAGAAAGGACCTCAGGGGCACTGTAATTCACAAACCTGCAGAGTTATAAATGACAGCTATCGTCCAAAAATAGACTGAAGTAAGGCTGCCAAGAGGACTTGAAAGCGGGGCAGAATTGCAGGAAACCGATTTCAGGAGGTAGACTGGAATTGCATTGAAAGCATAGGAAAAGAGGCAGAACGTCCACAATGATGCACTTGGCCAAAAAGGGCGTATGCGTTTTTTCCTGAATATATTCAGGAAAAAACGCATACGCCCTTTTTGGCCAACCAAGCAAGCTTGCAAAGGAAATCTGCACTACAATGAAGTCTCACTTCCCCCCGGTCAAAAGGGCCATCTGAAAAAAGTGTAAAATCCAGAAAGGCAGGACAGGCCATGGAGAACTGGGAGCCTTGTTATGCTGATGGGCGTGATGTAAATTGCCAACAGACACTCGGGAGAAGTGTATGGTGTTTCCTGAAACATCTAAAAAACAAAGCAATAGAACCTAGGGCACTTCCACTTATGGTCCTATAGCTTAGGGAAATTAAAATCAAAAAGACACAGCCACCCCAAAGTTTGGAACGGCTCTGTTTACAAGAACCTCGTTTACAGTACAAGTTCAACATCGCAGAAAGTGAAAAATGGATAAAGAAGTTGTGGTATTTACTTACAAAGCAATATCACTCAGCAATGAAATCTGTGTCATCAGGCCCTTAGCAGCACAATGAGTGGATTCAGGTATGATGATTCTAACTGAAATAAGTCACACAGAAAAAGAAACATCATAAGATATCAGTAATACACGGAATGGAAACTTGGCTACACAGGAACTGAATTACAGAACAGAACAGGGTCTCAAATTTAGAAAAACAACTTATGCTTGCTTAAGGGGAAAGGTGAGTTGGGGTGCTGCATAAAACCAGAGATTGAAATGAGCACAGATAAAGTTCCTTAAGCCAAATATGGAATAGACAAGAGCTACTCCTTGCTCAACGAAATGGACTCAACACCGCATATTAAACGCCTAAGAATGTACCTGACTTGTAAGTATCTTAAAACCTATGGATTGCTATGTCTCCGAAAGAGAATCAAGCATGTGTACAGGGGCATAAATGAAGCAGTGTTAGGATTGGAGAGGTTCGGTGAGCAAATGAAAACCCTTTGAAGTCATATTGCATGGTACCCATTACACGGGTCTTAACTCACCAGGTTTAAGGTATTCTTCCTTCAGCTAAAACATGCATGTGGAACCCAAGTATGATCAACCATGTGAACGGGAGACGTGTTCAAATATGTCTCAGTTTTCCTCCCCTGGTACTCGGGTGCAACATTCCAGACGCTTTACTAACACTCTCCCCACTTGGAGAGTCAGCGCCTTTAACCTCCTGTTTGGCCCAGTTTGCAATTTCTGCAGAAGATGAACAGGAATAGCGAGAACCAATGAGAGACTAGCTGGAGGTGTCTGGACGGGCAAATTTAACTCTCATTTCCCACCAGGAAGAGGAAATAACCAAAGGCTCAGCGTGCCGTGCCGGAACCAGATTAGGGCCTGAAGCCATCCTGCGGTGTTGCGGCCAGGTCACAAGAAATCGAGTTGAAGAAAGGAGCTCAGGGGCACTGTAATTCACAAACCTGCAGAGTTATAAATGACAGCTATCGTCCAAAAATAGACTGCAGTAAGGCTGCCAAGAGGACTTGAAAGCGGGGCACAATTGCAGGAAACCGATTTCAGGAGGTAGACTGGAATTGCATTGAAAGCATAGGAAAAGAGGCAGAACGTCCACAATGATGCACTTGGCCAAAAAGGGCGTATGCGTTTTTTCCTGAATATATTCAGGAAAAAACGCATACGCCCTTTTTGGCCAACCAAGCAAGCTTGCAAAGGAAATCTGCACTACAATGAAGTCTCACTTCCCCCCGGTCAAAAGGGCCATCTGAAAAAAGTGTAAAATCCAGAAAGGCAGGACAGGCCATGGAGAACTGGGAGCCTTGTTATGCTGATGGGCGGGATGTAAATTGCCAACAACCACTCGGGAGAAGTGTATGGTGTTTCCTGAAACATCTAAAAAACAAAGCAACAGAACCTAGGGCACTGCCACTTATGGTCCTATAGCTTAGGGAAATTAAAATCAAAAAGACACAGCCACCCCAAAGTTTGGGACGCCTCTGTTTACAAGAACCTCGTTTACAGTACAAGTTCAACATCGCAGAAAGTGAAAAATGGATAAAGAAGTTGTGGTATTTACTTACAAAGCAATATCACTCAGCAATGAAATCTATGTCATCAGGCCCTTAGCAGCACAATGAGTGGATTCAGGTATGATGATTCTAACTGAAGTAAGTCACACAGAAAAAGAAACATCATAAGATATCAGTAATACACGGAATGTAAACTTGGCTACACAGGAACTGAATTACAGAACAGAACAGGGTCTCAAATTTAGAAAAACAACTTATGCTTGCTTAAGGGTAAAGGTGAGTTGGGGTGCTGCATAAAACCAGAGATTGAAATGAGCACAGATAAAGTTCCTTAAGCCAAATATGCAATAGACAAGAGCTACTCCTTGCTCAATGAAACGGACTCAACACCGCATATTAAACGCCTAAGAATGTACTTGACTTAAGTATCTTAAAACCTATGGATTGCTATGTCTCCAAAAGAGAATCAAGCATGTGTACAGGGGCATAAACGCAGCAGTGATAAGATTGGAGAGGTTCGGTGAGCAAATGAAGACCCTTTGAAGTCATATTGCATGGTACCCATTACACGGGTCTTAACTCTCCAGGTTTAAGGTATTCTTCCTTCAGCTAAAACATGCATGTGGAACCCAGAGTATGATCAACCATGTGATCGGGAGACGTGTTCAAATATGTCTCAGTTTTCCTCCCCTGGTACTCGGGTGCAACATTCCATACGCTTTACTAA
Source organism: Delphinus delphis (assembly GCF_949987515.2). NCBI lineage: Eukaryota > Metazoa > Chordata > Mammalia > Artiodactyla > Delphinidae > Delphinus > Delphinus delphis. Next base: position 167,547 of record NW_027192969.1, on the reverse strand, counting down.
CACTCTACCCACTTGGAGAGTCAGCGCCTTTAACCTCCTGTTTGGCACAGTTTGCAATTTCTGCGGAAGATGAACAGGAATAGCGAGAACCAATGAGAGGCTAGCTGGAGGTTTCTGGACGGGCAAATTTAACTCTCATTTCCCAACAGGAAGAGGAAATAACCAAAGGCTCAGCGTGCCGTACCGGAACCAGATTAGGGCCTGAAGCCATCCTGCGATGTTGCGGCCAGCTCAAAAGAAAGCGAGTTGAAGAAAGGACCTCAGGGGCACTGTAATTCACAAACCTGCAGAGTTATAAATGACAGCTATCGTCCAAAAATAGACTGAAGTAAGGCTGCCAAGAGGACTTGAAAGCGGGGCAGAATTGCAGGAAACCGATTTCAGGAGGTAGACTGGAATTGCATTGAAAGCATAGGAAAAGAGGCAGAACGTCCACAATGATGCACTTGGCCAAAAAGGGCGTATGCGTTTTTTCCTGAATATATTCAGGAAAAAACGCATACGCCCTTTTTGGCCAACCAAGCAAGCTTGCAAAGGAAATCTGCACTACAATGAAGTCTCACTTCCCCCCGGTCAAAAGGGCCATCTGAAAAAAGTGTAAAATCCAGAAAGGCAGGACAGGCCATGGAGAACTGGGAGCCTTGTTATGCTGATGGGCGGGATGTAAATTGCCAACAGACACTCGGGAGAAGTGTATGGTGTTTCCTGAAACATCTAAAAAACAAAGCAATAGAACCTAGGGCACTTCCACTTATGGTCCTATAGCTTAGGGAAATTAAAATCAAAAAGACACAGCCACCCCAAAGTTTGGAACGGCTCTGTTTACAAGAACCTCGTTTACAGTACAAGTTCAACATCGCAGAAAGTGAAAAATGGATAAAGAATTTGTGGTATTTACTTACAAAGCAATATCACTCAGCAATGAAATCTGTGTCATCAGGCCCTTAGCTGCACAATGAGTGGATTCAGGTATGATGATTCTAACTGAAATAAGTCACACAGAAAAAGAAACATCATAAGATATCAGTAATACACGGAATGTAAACTTGGCTACACAGGAACTGAATTACAGAACAGAACAGGGTCTCAAATTAAGAAAACCAACTTATGCTTGCTTAAGGGTAAAGGTGAGTTGGGGTGCTGCATAAAACCAGAGATTGAAATGAGCACAGATAAAGTTCCTTAAGCCAAATATGGAATAGACAAGAGCTACTCCTTGCTCAACGAAATGGACTCAACACCGCATATTAAACGCCTAAAAATGTACCTGACTAGTAAGTATCTTAAAACCTATGCATTGCTATGTCTCCGAAAGAGAATCAAGCATGTGTACAGGGGCATAAACGCAGCAGTGATAGGATTGGAGAGGTTCGGTGAGCAAATGAAGACCCTTTGAAGTCATATTGCATGGTACCCATTACACGGGTCTTAACTCTCCAGGTTTAAGGTATTCTTCCTTCAGCTAAAACATGCATGTGGAACCCAGAGTATGATCAACCATGTGATCGGGAGACGTGTTCAAATATGTCTCAGTTTTCCTCCCCTGGTACTCGGGTGCAACATTCCATACGCTTTACTAACACTCTACCCACTTGGAGAGTCAGCGCCTTTAACCTCCTGTTTGGCACAGTTTGCAATTTCTGCGGAAGATGAACAGGAATAGCGAGAACCAATGAGAGGCTAGCTGGAGGTGTCTGGACGGGCAAATTTAACTCTCATTTCCCACCAGGAAGAGGAATTAACCAAATGCGCAGCATGCCGGGCCGGAACCAGATTAGGGCCTGAAGCCATCCTGCGGTGTTGCGGCCAGGTCACAAGAAAGCGAGTTGAAGAAAGGAGCTCAGGGGCACTGTAATTCACAAACCTGCAGAGTTATAAATGACAGCTATCGTCCAAAAATAGACTGAAGTAAGGCTGCCAAGAGGACTTGAAAGCGGGGCAGAATTGCAGGAAACCGATTTCAGGAGGTAGACTGGAATTGCATTGAAAGCATAGGAAAAGAGGCAGAACGTCCACAATGATGCACTTGGCCAAAAAGGGCATATGCGTTTTTTCCTGAATATATTCAGGAAAAAACGCATACGCCCTTTTTGGCCAACCAAGCAAGCTTGCAAAGGAAATCTGCACTACAATGAAGTCTCACTTCCCCCCGGTCAAAAGGGCCATCTGAAAAAAGTGTAAAATCCAGAAAGGCAACAGGCCATTGAGAACTGGGAGCCTTGTTATGCTGATGGGCGGGATGTAAATTGCCAACAGACACATGGGAGAAGTGTATGGTGTTTCCTGAAACATCTAAAAAACAAAGCAACAGAGCCTAGGGAACTTCCACTTATGGTCCTATAGCTGAGGGAAATTAAAATAAAAAAGACACAGCCACCCCAAAGTTTGGAACGGCTCTGTTTACAAGAAACTCGTTTGCAGTACAAGTTCAACATCACAGAAAGTGAAAAATGGATAAAGAAGTTGTGGTATTCACTTACAAAGCAATATCACTCAGCAATGAAATCTGTGTCATCAGGCCCTTAGCAGCACAATGAGTGGATTCAGGTATGATGATTCTAACTGAAGTAAGTCACACAGAAAAAGAAACATCATAAGATATCAGTAATACACGGAATGTAAACTTGGCTACACAGGAACTGAATTACAGAACAGAACAGGGACTCAAATTTAGAAAAACAACTTATGCTTGCTTAAGGGTAAAGGTGAGTTGGGGTGCTGCATAAAACCAGAGATTGAAATGAGCACAGATAAAGTTCCTTAAGCCAAATATGCAATAGACAAGAGCTACTCCTTGCTCAATGAAATGGACTCAACACCGCATATTAAACGCCTAAGAATGTACTTGACTTAAGTATCTTAAAACCTATGGATTGCTATGTCTCCAAAAGAGAATCAAGCATGTGTACAGGGGCATAAACGCAGCAGTGATAAGATTGGAGAGGTTCGGTGAGCAAATGAAGACCCTTTGAAGTCATATTGCAAGGTACCCATTACACGGGTCTTAACTCTCCAGGTTTAAGGTATTCTTCCTTCAGCTAAAACATGCATGTGGAACCCAGAGTATGATCAACCATGTGATCGGGAGACGTGTTCAAATATGTCTCAGTTTTCCTCCCCTGGTACTCGGGTGCAACATTCCATACGCTTTACTAACACTCTACCCACTTGGAGAGTCAGCGCCTTTAACCTCCTGTTTGGCACAGTTTGCAATTTCTGCGGAAGATGAACAGGAATAGCGAGAACCAATGAGAGGCTAGCTGGAGGTTTCTGGACGGGCAAATTTAACTCTCATTTCCCACCAGGAAGAGGAAATAACCAAAGGCTCAGCGTGCCGTGCCGGAACCAGATTAGGGCCTGAAGCCATCCTGCGGTGTTGCGGCCAGCTCAAAAGAAAGCGAGTTGAAGAAAGGAGCTCAGGGGCACTGTAATTCACAAACCTGCAGAGTTATAAATGACAGCTATCGTCCAAAAATAGACTGAAGTAAGGCTGCCAAGAGGACTTGAAAGCGGGGCAGAATTGCAGGAAACCGATTTCAGGAGGTAGACTGGAATTGCATTGAAAGCATAGGAAAAGAGGCAGAACGTCCACAATGATGCACTTGGCCAAAAAGGGCGTATGCGTTTTTTCCTGAATATATTCAGGAAAAAACGCATACGCCCTTTTTGGCCAACCAAGCAAGCTTGCAAAGGAAATCTGCACTACAATGAAGTCTCACTTCCCCCCGGTCAAAAGGGCCATCTGAAAAAAGTGTAAAATCCAGAAAGGCAGGACAGGCCATGGAGAACTGGGAGCCTTGTTATGCTGATGGGCGGGATGTAAATTGCCAACAGACACTCGGGAGAAGTGTATGGTGTTTCCTGAAACATCTAAAAAACAAAGCAATAGAACCTAGGGCACTTCCACTTATGGTCCTATAGCTTAGGGAAATTAAAATCAAAAAGACACAGCCACCCCAAAGTTTGGAACGGCTCTGTTTACAAGAACCTCGTTTACAGTACAAGTTCAACATCGCAGAAAGTGAAAAATGGATAAAGAAGTTGTGGTATTTACTTACAAAGCAATATCACTCAGCAATGAAATCTGTGTCATCAGGCCCTTAGCAGCACAATGAGTGGATTCAGGTATGATGATTCTAACTGAAATAAGTCACACAGAAAAAGAAACATCATAAGATATCAGTAATACACGGAATGTAAACTTGGCTACACAGGAACTGAATTACAGAACAGAACAGGGTCTCAAATTTAGAAAACCAACTTATGCTTGCTTAAGGGGAAAGGTGAGTTGGGGTGCTGCATAAAACCAGAGATTGAAATGAGCACAGATAAAGTTCCTTAAGCCAAATATGGAATAGACAAGAGCTACTCCTTGCTCAACGAAATGGACTCAACACCGCATATTAAACGCCTAAGAATGTACCTGACTAGTAAGTATCTTAAAACCTATGGATTGCTATGTCTCCGAAAGAGAATCAAGCATGTGTACAGGGGCATAAACGCAGCAGTGATAGGATTGGAGAGGTTCGGTGAGCAAATGAAGACCCTTTGAAGTCATATTGCATGGTACCCATTACACGGGTCTTAACTCTCCAGGTTTAAGGTATTCTTCCTTCAGCTAAAACATGCATGTGGAACCCAAGTATGATCAACCATGTGAACGGGAGACGTGTTCAAATATGTCTCAGTTTTCCTCCCCTGGTACTCGGGTGCAACATTCCAGACGCTTTACTAACACTCTCCCCACTTGGAGAGTCAGTCCCTTTAACCTCCTGTTTGGCCCAGTTTGCAATTTCTGCAGAAGATGAACAGGAATAGCGAGAACCAATGAGAGACTAGCTGGAGGTGTCTGGACGGGCAAATTTAACTCTCATTTCCCACCAGGAAGAGGAAATAACCAAAGGCTCAGCGTGCCGTGCCGGAAGCAGATTAGGGCCTGAAGCCATCCTGCGGTGTTGCGGCCAGGTCACAAGAAAGCGAGTTGAAGAAAGGAGCTCAGGGGCACTGTAATTCACAAATCTGCAGAGTTATAAATGACAGCTATCGTCCAAAAATAGACTGAAGTAAGGCTGCCAAGAGGACTTGAAAGCGGGGCAGAATTGCAGGAAACCGATTTCAGGAGGTAGACTGGAATTGCATTGAAAGCATAGGAAAAGAGGCAGAACGTCCACAATGATGCACTTGGCCAAAAAGGGCGTATGCGTTTTTTCCTGAATATATTCAGGAAAAAACGCATACGCCCTTTTTGGCCAACCAAGCAAGCTTGCAAAGGAAATCTGCACTACAATGAAGTCTCACTTCCCCCCGGTCAAAAGGGCCATCTGAAAAAAGTGTAAAATCCAGAAAGGCAGGACAGGCCATGGAGAACTGGGAGCCTTGTTATGCTGATGGGCGGGATGTAAATTGCCAACAGACACTCGGGAGAAGTGTATGGTGTTTCCTGAAACATCTAAAAAACAAAGCAACAGAGCCTAGGGCACTGCCACTTATGGTCCTATAGCTTAGGGAAATTAAAATCAAAAAGACACAGCCACCCCAAAGTTTGGGACGCCTCTGTTTACAAGAACCTCGTTTACAGTACAAGTTCAACATCGCAGAAAGTGAAAAATGGATAAAGAAGTTGTGGTATTTACTTACAAAGCAATATCACTCAGCAATGAAATCTGTGTCATCAGGCCCTTAGCAGCACAATGAGTGGATTCAGGTATGATGATTCTAACTGAAATAAGTCACACAGAAAAAGAAACATCATAAGATATCAGTAATACACGGAATGTAAACTTGGCTACACAGGAACTGAATTACAGAACAGAACAGGGTCTCAAATTTAGAAAACCAACTTATGCTTGCTTAAGGGTAAAGGTGAGTTGGGGTGCTGCATAAAACCAGAGATTGAAATGAGCACAGATAAAGTTCCTTAAGTCAAATATGGAATAGACAAGAGCTACTCCTTGCTCAACGAAATGGACTCAACACCGCATATTAAACGCCTAAGAATGTAACTGACTAGTAAGTATCTTAAAACCTATGGATTGCTATGTCTCCAAAAGAGAATCAAGCATGTGTACAGGGGCATAAACGCAGCAGTGATAGGATTGGAGAGGTTCGGTGAGCAAATGAAGACCCTTTGAAGTCATATTGCATGGTACCCATTACACGGGTCTCAACTCTCCAGGTTTAAGGTATTCTTCCTTCAGCTAAAACATGCATGTGGAACCCAAGTATGATCAACCATGTGAACGGGAGACATGTTCAAATATGTCTCAGTTTTCCTCCCCTGGTACTCGGGTGCAACATTCCAGATGCTTTACTAACACTCTCCCCACTTGGAGAGTCAGCGCCTTTAACCTCCTGTTTGGCCCAGTTTGCAATTTCTGCGGAAGATGAACAGGAATAGCAAGAACCAATGAGAGGCTAGCTGGAGGTGTCTGGACGGGTAAATTTAACTGTCATTTCCCACCAGGAAGAGGAAATAACCAAAGGCTCAGCGTGCCGGGCCGGAACCAGATTAGGGCCTGAAGCCATCCTGCGGTGTTGCGGCCAGGTCACAAGAAAGCGAGTTGAAGAAAGGAGCTCAGGGGCACTGTAATTCACAAACCTGCAGAGTTATAAATGACAGCTATCGTCCAAAAATATACAGAAGTAAGGCTGCCAAGAGGACTTGAAAGCGGGGCACAATTGCAGGAAACCGATTTCAGGAGGTAGACTGGAATTGCATTGAAAGCATAGGAAAAGAGGCAGAACGTCCACAATGATGCACTTGGCCAAAAAGGGCGTATGCGTTTTTTCCTGAATATATTCAGGAAAAAACGCATACGCCCTTTTTGGCCAACCAAGCAAGCTTGCAAAGGAAATCTGCACTACAATGAAGTCTCACTTCCCCCCGGTCAAAAGGGCCATCTGAAAAAAGTGTAAAATCCAGAAAGGCAGGACAGGCCATGGAGAACTGGGAGCCTTGTTATGCTGATGGGCGGGATGTAAATTGCCAACAACCACTCGGGAGAAGTGTATGGTGTTTCCTGAAACATCTAAAAAACAAAGCAACAGAACCTAGGGCACTTCCACTTATGGTCCTATAGCTTAGGGAAATTAAAATCAAAAAGACACAGCCACCCCAAAGTTTGGAACGGCTCTGTTTACAAGAACCTCGTTTACAGTACAAGTTCAACATCGCAGAAAGTGAAAAATGGATAAAGAAGTTGTGGTATTTACTTACAAAGCAATATCACTCAGCAATGAAATCTGTGTCATCAGGCCCTTAGCAGCACAATGAGTGGATTCAGGTATGATGATTCTAACTGAAATAAGTCACACAGAAAAAGAAACATCATAAGATATCAGTAATACACGGAATGGAAACTTGGCTACACAGGAACTGAATTACAGAACAGAACAGGGTCTCAAATTTAGAAAACCAACTTATGCTTGCTTAAGGGTAAATGTGAGTTGGGGTGCTGCATAAAACCAGAGATTGAAATGAGCACAGATAAAGTTCCTTAAGCCAAATATGGAATAGACAAGAGCTACTCCTTGCTCAACGAAATGGACTCAACACCGCATATTAAACGCCTAAGAATGTACCTGACTAGTAAGTATTTTAAAACCTATGCATTGCTATGTCTCCGAAAGAGAATCAAGCATGTGTACAGGGGCATAAACGCAGCAGTGATAGGATTGGAGAGGTTCGGTGAGCAAATGAAGACCCTTTGAAGTCATATTGCATGGTACCCATTACACGGGTCTTAACTCTCCAGGTTTAAGGTATTCTTCCTTCAGCTAAAACATGCATGTGGAACCCAAGTATGATCAACCATGTGAACGGGAGACGTGTTCAAATATGTCTCAGTTTTCCTCCCCTGGTACTCGGGTGCAACATTCCAGACGCTTTACTAACACTCTCCCCACTTGGAGAGTCAGCGCCTTTAACCTCCTGTTTGGCCCAGTTTGCAATTTCTGCGGAAGATGAACAGGAATAGCGAGAACCAATGAGAGGCTAGCTGGAGGTGTCTGGACGGGCAAATTTAACTCTCATTTCCCACCAGGAAGAGGAAATAACCAAAGGCTCAGCGTGCCGTGCCGGAAGCAGATTAGGGCCTGAAGCCATCCTGCGGTGTTGCGGCCAGGTCACAAGAAAGCGAGTTGAAGAAAGGAGCTCAGGGGCACTGTAATTCACAAATCTGCAGAGTTATAAATGACAGCTATCGTCCAAAAATAGACTGAAGTAAGGCTGCCAAGAGGACTTGAAAGCGGGGCAGAATTGCAGGAAACCGATTTCAGGAGGTAGACTGGAATTGCATTGAAAGCATAGGAAAAGAGGCAGAACGTCCACAATGATGCACTTGGCCAAAAAGGGCGTATGCGTTTTTTCCTGAATATATTCAGGAAAAAACGCATACGCCCTTTTTGGCCAACCAAGCAAGCTTGCAAAGGAAATCTGCACTACAATGAAGTCTCACTTCCCCCCGGTCAAAAGGGCCATCTGAAAAAAGTGTAAAATCCAGAAAGGCAGGACAGGCCATGGAGAACTGGGAGCCTTGTTATGCTGATGGGCGGGATGTAAATTGCCAACAGACACTAGGGAGAAGTGTATGGTGTTTCCTGAAACATCTAAAAAACAAAGCAACAGAGCCTAGGGCACTGCCACTTATGGTCCTATAGCTTAGGGAAATTAAAATCAAAAAGACACAGCCACCCCAAAGTTTGGGACGCCTCTGTTTACAAGAACCTCGTTTACAGTACAAGTTCAACATCGCAGAAAGTGAAAAATGGATAAAGAAGTTGTGGTATTTACTTACAAAGTAATATCACTCAGCAATGAAATCTATGTCATCAGGCCCTTAGCATCACAATGAGTGGATTCAGGTATGATGATTCTAACTGAAATAAGTCACACAGAAAAAGAAACATCATAAGATATCAGTAATACACGGAATGTAAACTTGGCTACACAGGAACTGAATTACAGAACAGAACAGGGTCTCAAATTTAGAAAACCAACTTATGCTTGCTTAAGGGTAAAGGTGAGTTGGGGTGCTGCATAAAACCAGAGATTGAAATGAGCACAGATAAAGTTCCTTAAGTCAAATATGGAATAGACAAGAGCTACTCCTTGCTCAACGAAATGGACTCAACACCGCATATTAAACGCCTAAGAATGTACCTGACTAGTAAGTATCTTAAAACCAATGGATTGCTATGTCTCCAAAAGAGAATCAAGCATGTGTACAGGGGCATAAATGCAGCAGTGATAGGATTGGAGAGGTTCGGTGAGCAAATGAAGACCCTTTGAAGTCATATTGCATGGTACCCATTACACGGGTCTCAACTCTCCAGGTTTAAGGTATTCTTCCTTCAGCTAAAACATGCATGTGGAACCCAAGTATGATCAACCATGTGAACGGGAGACATGTTCAAATATGTCTCAGTTTTCCTCCCCTGGTACTCGGGTGCAACATTCCAGATGCTTTACTAACACTCTCCCCACTTGGAGAGTCAGCACCTTTAACCTCCTGTTTGGCCCAGTTTGCAATTTCTGCGGAAGATGAACAGGAATAGCAAGAACCAATGAGAGGCTAGCTGGAGGTGTCTGGACGGGTAAATTTAACTCTCATTTCCCACCAGGAAGAGGAAATAACCAAAGGCTCAGCGTGCCGGGCCGGAACCAGATTAGGGCCTGAAGCCATCCTGCGGTGTTGCGGCCAGGTCACAAGAAAACGAGTTGAAGAAAGGAGCTCAGGGGCACTGTAATTCACAAACCTGCAGAGTTATAAATGACAGCTATCGTCCAAAAATATACTGAAGTAAGGCTGCCAAGAGGACTTGAAAGCGGGGCACAATTGCAGGAAACCGATTTCAGGAGGTAGACTGGAATTGCATTGAAAGCATAGGAAAAGAGGCAGAACGTCCACAATGATGCACTTGGCCAAAAAGGGCGTATGCGTTTTTTCCTGAATATATTCAGGAAAAAACGCATACGCCCTTTTTGGCCAACCAAGCAAGCTTGCAAAGGAAATCTGCACTACAATGAAGTCTCACTTCCCCCCGGTCAAAAGGGCCATCTGAAAAAAGTGTAAAATCCAGAAAGGCAGGACAGGCCATGGAGAACTGGGAGCCTTGTTATGCTGATGGGCGGGATGTAAATTGCCAACAACCACTCGGGAGAAGTGTATGGTGTTTCCTGAAACATCTAAAAAACAAAGCAACAGAACCTAGGGCACTTCCACTTATGGTCCTATAGCTTAGGGAAATTAAAATCAAAAAGACACAGCCACCCCAAAGTTTGGAACGGCTCTGTTTACAAGAACCTCATTTACAGTACAAGTTCAACATCGCAGAAATTGAAAAATGGATAAAGAAGTTGTGGTATTTACTTACAAAGCAATATCACTCAGCAATGAAATCTGTGTCATCAGGCCCTTAGCAGCACAATGAGTGGATTCAGGTATGATGATTCTAACTGAAATAAGTCACACAGAAAAAGAAACATCATAAGATATCAGTAATACACGGAATGGAAACTTGGCTACACAGGAACTGAATTACAGAACAGAACAGGGTCTCAAATTTAGAAAACCAACTTATGCTTGCTTAAGGGTAAAGGTGAGTTGGGGTGCTGCATAAAACCAGAGATTGAAAGGAGCACAGATAAAGTTCCTTAAGTTAAATATGGAATAGACAAGAGCTACTCCTTGCTCAACGAAATGGACTCAACACCGCATGTTAAAAGCCTAAGAATGTACCTGACTAGTAAGTATCTTAAAACCTATGGATTGCTATGTCTCCGAAAGAGAATCAAGCGTGTGTACAGGGGCATAAACGCAGCAGTGATAGGATTGGAGAGGTTCGGTGAACAAATGAAGACCCTTTGAAGTCATATTGCATGGTACCCATTACACGGGTTTCAACTACCCAGGTTTAAGGTATTCTTCCTTCAGCTAAAACATACATGTGGAACCTAGAGTATGATCAACCATGTGATGGGGAGAAGTGTTCAAATATGTCTCAGTTTTCGTACCCTGGTACTCGGGTGCAACATTCCAGACGCTTTACTAACACTCTCCCGACGTGCATAGTCAGCGCCTTTAACCTCCTGTTTGGCCCAGTTTGCAATTTCTGCGGAAGATGAACAGGAATAGCGAGAACCAATGAGAGACTAGCTGGAGGTGTCTGGACGGGCAAATTTAACTCTCATTTCCCACCAGGAAGAGGAATTAACCAAAGGCTCAGAGTGCCGTGCCGGAACCAGATTAGGGCCTGAAGCCATCCTGCGGTGTTGCGGCCAGGTCACAAAAAAGCGAGTTGAAGAAAGGAGCTCAGGGGCACTGTAATTCACAAACCTGCAGAGTTATAAATGACAGCTATCGTCCAAAAATATACTGAAGTAAGGCTGCCAAGAGGACTTGAAAGCGGGGCAGAATTGCAGGAAACCGATTTCAGGAGGCAGACTGGAATTGCACTGAAAGCATAGGAAAAGAGGCAGAACGTCCACAATGATGCACTTGGCCAAAAAGGGCGTATGCGTTTTTTCCTGAATATATTCAGGAAAAAACGCATACGCCCTTTTTGGCCAACCAAGCAAGCTTGCAAAGGAAATCTGCACTACAATGAAGTCTCATTTCCCCCCGGTCAAAAGGGCCATCTGAAAAAAGTGTAAAATCCAGAAAGGCAGGACAGGCCATGGAGAACTGGGAGCCTTGTTATGCTGATGGGCGGGATGTAAATTGCCAACAGACACACGGGAGAAGTGTATGGTGTTTCCTGAAACATCTAAAAAACAAAGCAACAGAGCCTAGGGCACTTCCACTTATGGTCCTATAGCTTAGGGAAATTAAAATCAAAAAGACACAGCCACCCCAAAGTTTGGGACGCCTCTGTGTACAAGAACCTCATGTACCGTACAAGTTCAATATCCTAGAAAGTGAAAAATGGATAAAGAACTTGTGGTACTTACGTACAATGCAGTATCACTCAGCAATGAAATCTATGTCATCAGGCCCGTAGCAGCATAATGAGTGGATTCAGGTACGAAGATTCTAACTGAAATAAGTCACACAGAAAAAGAAACATCATAAGATATCACTAATACACGGAATGTAAACTTGGCTACACAGGAACTGAATTCCAAAATAGAACAGGGTCTCAAATTTAGAAAACCAACTTATGCTTGCTTAAGGGGAAAGGTGAGTTGGGGTGTTGCATAAAACCAGAGATTGAAATGAGCATAGATAAAGTTCCTTAAGACAAATATGGAATACACAAGAGCTACTCCTTGCTCAACGAAATGGACTCAACACTGCATATTAAACGCCTAAGAATGTACCTGACTAGTAAGTATCTTAAAACCTATGGATTGCTATGTCTCCAAAAGAGAATCAAGCATGTGTACAGGGGTATAAACGCAGCAGTGATAGGATTGGAGAGGTTCGGTGAGCAACTGAAGACCCTTTGAAGTCATATTGCATGGTACCCATTCCACGGGTCTCAACTCTCCAGGTTTAAGGTATTCTTCCTTCAGCTAAAACATACATGTGGAACCCAGAGTATGATCAACCGTGTGAACGGGAGACGTGTTCAAATATGTCTCAGTTTTCCTCCCGTGGTACTCGGGTGCAACATTCCAGAAGCTTTACTAACACTCTCCCCACTTGGAAAGTCAGCGCCTTTAACCTCCTGTTTGGCCCAGTTTGCAATTTCTGCGGAATATGAACAGGAAGAGTGAGAACCAATGAGAGACTAGCTGGAGGTGTCTGGACGGGCAAATTTAACTCCCATTTCCCACCAGGAAAAGTAAATAACCAAAGGCTCAGCGTGCCGTGCCGGAACCAGATTAGGGCCTGAAGACATCCTGCGGTGTTGCGGCCAGCTCACAAGAAAGCGAGTTGAAGAAAGGAGCTCAGGGGCACTGTAATTCACAAACCTGAAGAGTTATAAATGACAGCTATCGTCCAAAAATATACTGAAGTAAGGCTGCCAGGAGGACTTGAAAGCAGGGTAGAATTGCAGGAAACCAATTTCAGGAGGTAGACTGGAATTGCATTGAAAGCATAGGAAAAGAGGCAGAACGTCCACAATGATGCACTTGGCCAAAAAGGGCGTATGCGTTTTTTCCTGAATATATTCAGGAAAAAACGCATACGCCCTTTTTGGCCAACCAAGCAAACTTGCAAAGGAAATCTGCACTACAATGAAGTCTCACTTCCCCCCGGTCAAAAGGGTCATCTGAAAAAAGTGTAAAATCCAGAAAGGCAGGACAGGCAATGGAGAACTGGGAGCATTGTTATGCTGATGGGCGGGATGTAAATTGCCAACAGACACTCGGGAGAAGTGTATGGTGTTTCCTGAAACATCTAAAAAACAAAGCAACAGAGCCTAGAGCAATTCCACTTATGGTCCTATAGCTTAGGGAAATTAAAATCAAAAAGACACAGCCACCCCAAAGTTTGGGACGCCTCTGTTTACAAGAACCTCATTTACTATACAAGTTCAATATCACAGAAAGTGAAAAATGGATAAAGAACATGTGGTACTTACGTACAATGCAGTATCACTCAGCAATGAAATCTGTGTCATCAGGCCCGTAGCAGCATAATGAGTGGATTCAGGTACGATGATTCTAACTGAAATAAGTCACACAGAAAAAGAAACATCATAAGATATCACTAATACACGGAATGTAAACTTGGCTACACAGGAACTGAATTACAGAACAGAACAGGGTCTCAAATTTAGAAAACCAACTTATGCTTGCTTAAGGGGAAAGGTGAGTTGGGCTGCTGCATAAAACCAGAGATTGAAATGAGCACAGATAAAGTTCCTTAAGCCAAATATGGAATAGACAAGAGCTACTCCTTGCTCAACGAAATGGACTCAACACCGCATATTAAACGCCTAAGAATGTACCTGACTAGTAAGTATCTTCAAACCTATGGATTGCTATGTCTCCGAAAGAGAATCAAGCATGTGTACAGGGGCATAAACGCAGCAGTGATAGGATTGGAGAGGTTCGGTGAGCAAATGAAGACCCTTAGAAGTCATATTGCATGGTACCCATTCCACGGGTCTCAACTCTCCAGGTTTAAGGTATTCTTCCTTCAGCTAAAACATGCATGTGTAACCCAGAGTATGATCAACCATGTGATCGGGAGATGTGTTCAAATATGTCTCAGTTTTCCTCCCCTGGTACTCGGGTGCAACATTCCAGATGCTTTACTAACACTCTCCCCACTTGGAGAGTCAGTGCCTTTAACCTCCTGTTTGGCCCAGTTTGCAATTTCTGCGGAAGATGAACAGGAATAGGGAGAACCAATGAGAGACTAGCTGGAGGTGTCTGGACGGGCAAATTTAACTCTCATTTCCCACCAGGAAGAGGAAATAAACAAAGGCTCAGCGTGCCGTGCCGGAACCAGATTAGGGCCTGAAGCCATTCTGCGGTGTTGCGGCCAGCTCACAAGCAAGCGAGTTGAAGAAAGGAGCTCAGGGGCACTGTAATTCACAAACCTGCAGAGTTATAAATGACAGCTATCGTCCAAAAATAGACTGAAGTAAGGCTGCCAAGAGGACTTGAAAGCGGGGCAGAATTGCAGGAAACCGATTTCAGGAGGTAGACTGGAATTGCATTGAAAGCATAGGAAAAGAGGCAGAACGTCCACAATGATGCACTTGGCCAAAAAGGGCGTATGCGTTTTTTCCTGAATATATTCAGGAAAAAACGCATACGCCCTTTTTGGCCAACCAAGCAAGCTTGCAAAGGAAATCTGCACTACAATGAAGTCTCACTTCCCCCCGGTCAAAAGGGCCATCTGAAAAAAGTGTAAAATCCAGAAAGGCAGGACAGGCCATGGAGAACTGGGAGCCTTGTTATGCTGATGGGCGGGATGTAAATTGCCAACAGACACTCGGGAGAAGTGTATGGTGTTTCCTGAAACATCTAAAAAACAAAGCAACAGAGCCTAGGGCACTTCCACTTATGGTCCTATAGCTTAGGGAAATTAAAATCAAAAAGACACAGCCACCCCAAAGGTTGGAACGGCTCTGTTTACAAAAACCTCGTTTACAGTACAAGTTCAACATCGCAGAAAGTGTAAAATGGATAAAGAAGTTGTGGTATTTACTTACAAAGCAATATCACTCAGCAATGAAATCTATGTCATCAGGTCCTTAGCAGCACAATGAGTGGATTCAGGTACGATGATTCTAACTGAAATAAGTCACACAGAAAAAGAAACATCATAAGATATCACTAATACACGGAATGTAATCTTGGCTACACAGGAACTGAATTACAGAACAGAACAGGGTCTCAAATTTAGAAAACCAACTTATGCTTGCTTAAGGGGAAAGGTGAGTTGGGGTGCTGCATAAAACCAGAGATTGAAATGAGCACAGATAAAGTTCCTTAAGCCAAATATGCAATAGACAAGAGCTACTCCTTGCTCAACGAAATGGACTCAACACCGCATATTAAACGCCTAAGAATGTACCTGACTAGTAAGTATCTTAAAACCTATGGATTGCTATGTCTCCGAAAGAGATTCAAGCATGTGTACAGGGGCATAAACACAGCAGTGATAGGATTGGAGAGGTTCGGTGAGCAAATGAAGACCCTTTGAAGTCATATTGCATGGTACCCATTCCACGGGTTTCAACTACCCAGGTTTAAGGTATTCTTCCTTCAGCTAAAACATGCATGTGGAACCTAGAGTATGATCAACCATGTGATCGGGAGACGTGTTCACATATGTCTCAGTTTTTGTACCCTGGTACTCGGGTGCAACATTCCAGACACTTTACTAACACTCTCCCGAGTTGGAGAGTCAGTCCCTTTAACCTCCTGTTTGGCCCAGTTTGCAATTTCTGCGGAAGATGAACAGGAATAGCGAGAACCAATGAGAGCCTAGCTGGAGGTCTCTGGACGGGCAAATTTAACTCTCATTTCCCACCAGGAAGAGGAATTAACCAAAGGCTCAGCGTGCCGTGCTGGAACCAGATTAGGGCATGAAGCCATCCTGTGGTTTTGCGGCCAGCTCACAAGAAAGCGAGTTGAAGAAAGGAGCTCAGGGGCACTGTAATTCACGAACCTGCAGAGTTATAAATGACAGCTATCGTCCAAAAATAGACTGAAGTAAGGCTGCCAAGAGGACTTGAAAGCGGGACAGAATTGCAGGAAACCGATTTCAGGAGGTAGACTGGAATTGCATTGAAAGCATAGGAAAAGAGGCAGAACGTCCACAATGATGCACTTGGCCAAAAAGGGCGTATGCGTTTTTTCCTGAATATATTCAGGGAAAAAACGCATACGCCCTTTTTGGCCAACCAAGCAAGCTTGCAAAGGAAATCTGCACTACAATGAAGTCTCACTTCCCCCCGGTCAAAAGGGCCATCTGAAAAAAGTGTAAAATCCAGAAAGGCAGGACAGGCCATGGAGAACTGGGAGCCTTGTTATGCTGATGGGCAGGATGTAAATTGCCAAGGACACTCGGGAGAAGTGTATGGTGTTTCCTGAAACATCTAAAAAACAAAGCAACAGAGCCTAGGGCACTTCCACTTATGGTCCTATAGCTTAGGGAAATTAAAATCAAAAAGACACAGCCACCCCAAAGTTTGGGACGCCTCTGTTTACAAGAGCCTCGTTTACCGTACAAGTTCAATATCACAGAAAGTTAAAAATGGATAAAGAACTTGTGGTACTTACGTACAATGCAGTATCACTGAGCAATGAAATCTATGTCATCAGGCCCATAGTAGCATAATGACTGGATTCAGGTACGATGATTCTAACTGAAATAAGTCACACAGAAAAAGAAACATCATAAGATATCACTAATACATGGAATGTAAACTTGGCTACACAGGAACTGAATTCCAAAACAGAGCAGGGTCTCAAATTTAGAAAACCAACTTATGCTTGCTTAAGGGGAAAGGTGAGTTGGGGTGCTGCATAAAACCAGAGATTGAAATGAGCACAGATAAAGTTCCTTAAGCCAAATATAGAATAGACAAGAGCTACTCCTTGCTCAACGAAATGGACTCAACACCCCATATTAAACGTCAAACAATGTACCTGACTAGTAAGTATCTTAAAACCTATGGATTGCTATGTCTCCAAAACAGAATCAAGCATGTGTACAGGGGCATAAACACAGCAGTGATACGATTGGAGAGGTTTGGTGAGCAAATGAAGACCCTTTGAAGTCATATTGCATGGTACCCATTACACGGGTCTCAACTCTCCAGGTTTAAGGTATTCTTCCTTCAGCTAAAACATGCATGTAGAACCCAGAGTATGATCAACCGTGTGAATGGGAGACGTGTTCAAATATGTCTCAGTTTTCCTCCCGTGGTACTCGGGTGCAACATTCCAGATGCTTTACTAACACTCTCCCCACTTGGAGAGACAGCGTCTTTAACCTCGTGTTTGGCCCAGTTTGCAATTTCTGCGGAAGATGAACAGGAATAGGGAGAACCAATGAGAGACTAGCTGGAGGTGTCTGGACGGGCAAATTTAACTCTCATTTCCCACCAGGAAGAGGAAATAACCAAAGGCTCAACGTGCCATGCCGGAACCAGATTCGGGCCTGAAGCCATTCTGCGGTGTTGCGGCCAGCTCAAAAGAAAGCGAGTTGAAGAAAGGAGCTCAGGGGCTCTGTAATTCACGAACCTGCAGAGTTATAAATGACAGCTATCGTCCAAAAATATACTGAAGTAAGGCTGCCAAGAGGACTTGAAAGCGGGACAGAATTGCAGGAAACCGATTTCAGGAGGTAGACTGGAATTGCATTGAAAGCATAGGAAAAGAGGCAGAACGTCCACAATGATGCACTTGGCCAAAAAGGGCGTATGCGTTTTTTCCTGAATATATTCAGGGAAAAAACGCATACGCCCTTTTTGGCCAACCAAGCAAGCTTGCAAAGGAAATCTGCACTACAATGAAGTCTCACTTCCCCCTGGTCAAAAGGGCCATCTGAAAAAAGTGTAAAATCCAGAAAGGCAGGACAGGCCATGGAGAAATGGGAGCCTTGTTATGCTGATGGGCGGGATGTAAATTGCCAACAGACACTCGGGAGAAGTATATGGTGTTTCCTGAAACATCTAAAAAACAAAGCCACAGAGCCAAGGGCAATACCACTTATGGTCCTATAGCTTAGGGAAATTAAAATCAAAAAGACACAGCTACCCCAAAGTTTGGGTCGCCTCTGTTTACAAGAACCTTGTTTACCGTACAAGTTCAATATCACAGAAAGTGAAAAATGGATAAAGGACTTGTGGTACTTATGTACAATGCAGTATCACTCAGCAATGAAATCTATGTCATCAGGACGGTAGCAGCATAATGAGTGGATTCAGGTACGATGATTCTAACTGAAATAAGTCACAGAGAAAAAGAAACATCATAAGATATCAGTAATACACGGAATGTAAACTTGGCTACACAGGAACTGAATTCCAAAACAGAACAGGGTCTCAAATTTAGAAAACCAACTTATGCTTGCTAAGGGGAAAGGTGAGTTGGGGTGCTGCATAAAACCAGAGATTTAAATGAGCACAGATAAAATTCCTTAAGCCAAATATGGAATAGACAAGAGCTACTCCTTGCTCAACGAAATGGACTCAACACCCCATATTAAACGCCTAAGAATGTACCTGACTAGTAAGTATCTTAAAACCTATGGATTGCTCTGCCTCCAAAAGAGAATCAAGCATGTGTACAGGGGCATAAACGCAGCAGTGATAGGATTGGAGAGGTTCGGTGAGCAAATGAAGACCCTTTGAAGTCATATTGCATGGTACCCATTCCACGGGTTTCAACTACCCAGGTTTAAGGTATTCTTCCTTCAGCTAAAACATGCATGTGTAACCTAGAGTATGATCAACCATGTGATCGGCAGACGTGTTCAAATATGTCTCAGTTTTCATACCCTGGTACTCGGGTGCAACATTCCAGACGCTTTACTAACACTCTCCCGACTTGGAGAGTCAGTCCCTTTAACCTCCTGTTTGGCCCAGTTTGCAATTTCTGCGGAAGATGAACAGGAATAGCGAGAAACAATGTGAGACTAGCTGGAGGTGTCTGGACGGGCAAATTTAACTCTCATTTCCCACCAGGAAGAGGAATTAACCAAAGGCTCAGCGTGCCGTACCGGAACCAGATTAGGGCCTGAAACCATCCTGCGGTGTTGCGGCCAGGTCACAAGAAAGCGAGTTGAAGAAAGGAGCTCAGGGGCACTGTAATTCACAAACCTGCAGAGTTATAAATGACAGCTATCGTCCAAAAATAGACTGAAGTAAGGCTGCCAAGAGGACTTGAAAGCGGGGCAGAATTGCAGGAAACCGATTTCAGGAGGTAGACCGGAATTGCATTGAAAGCATAGGAAAAGAGGCAGAACGTCCACAATGATGCACTTGGCCAAAAAGGGCGTATGCGTTTTTTCCTGAATATATTCAGGAAAAAACGCATACGCCCTTTTTGGCCAACCAAGCAAGCTTGCAAAGGAAACCTGCACTACAATGAAGTCTCACTTCCCCCCGGTCAAAAGGGGCATCTGAAAAAAGTGTAAAATCCAGAAAGGCAGGACAGGCCATGGAGAACTGGGAGCCTTGTTATGCTGATGGGCGGTATGTAAATTGCCAACAGACACTGGGGTGAAGTGTATGGTGTTTCCTGAAACATCTAAAAAACAAAGCAACAGAACCTAGGGCACTTCCACTTATGGTCCTATAGCTTAGGGAAATTAAAATCAAAAAGACACAGTCACCCCAAAGTTTGGAACGGCTCTGTTTACAAGAACCTCGTTTACATTACAAGTTCAACATCGCAGAAAGTGAAAAATGGATAAAGAAGTTGTGGTATTTACTTACAAAGCAATATCACTCAGCAATGAAATCTGTGTCATCAGGCCCTTAGCAGCACAATGAGTGGATTCAGGTATGATGATTCTAACTGAAATAAGTCACACAGAAAAAGAAACATCATAAGATATCAGTAATACACGGAATGGAAACTTGGCTACACAGGAACTGAATTACAGAACAGAACAGGGTCTCAAATTTAGAAAACCAACTTATGCTTGCTTAAGGGGAAAGGTGAGTTGGGGTGCTGCATAAAACCAGAGATTGAAATGAGCACAGATAAAGTTCCTTAAGCCAAATATGGAATAGACAAGAGCTACTCCTTGCTCAACGAAATGGACTCAACACCGCATATTAAACGCCTAAGAATGTACCTGACTAGTAAGTATCTTAAAACCTATGGATTGCTATGTCTCCGAAAGAGAATCAAGCATGTGTACAGGGGCATAAACGCAGCAGTGATAGGATTGGAGAGGTTCGGTGAGCAAATGAAGACCCTTTGAAGTCATATTGCATGGTACCGATTCCACGGGTCTCAACTACCCAGGTTTAAGGTATTCTTCCTTCAGCTAAAACATGCATGTGGAACCCAAGTATGATCAACCATGTGAACGGGAGACGTGTTCAAATATGTCTCAGTTTTCGTACCCAGGTACTCGGGTGCAACATTCCAGACGCTTTACTAACACTCTCCCCACTTGGAGAGTCAGCGCCTTTAACCTCCTGTTTGGCCCAGTTTGCAATTTCTGCGGAAGATGAACAGGAATAGCGAGAACCAATGAGAGACTAGCTGGAGGTGTCTGGACGGGCAAATTTAACTCTCATTTCCCACCAGGAAGAGGAAATAACCAAAGGCTCAGCGTGCCGTGCCGGAACCAGATTAGGGCCTGAAGCCATCCTGCGGTGTTGCGGCCAGGTCACAAGAAAGCAAGTTGAAGAAAGGAGCTCAGGGGCACTGTAATTCACAAACCTGCAGAGTTATAAATGACAGCTATCGTCCAAAAATAGACTGAAGTAAGGCTGCCAAGAGGACTTGAAAGCGGGGCAGAATTGCAGGAAACCGATTTCAGGAGGTAGACTGGAATTGCATTGAAAGCATAGGAAAAGAGGCAGAACGTCCACAATGATGCACTTGGCCAAAAAGGGCGTATGCGTTTTTTCCTGAATATATTCAGGGAAAAAACGCATACGCCCTTTTTGGCCAACCAAGCAAACTTGCAAAAGAAATCTGCACTACAATGAAGTCTCACTTCTCCCCGGTCAAAAGGGCCATCTGAAAAAAGTGTAAAATCCAGAAAGGCAGGACAGGCCATGGAGAACTGGGAGCCTTGTTATGCTGATGGGCGGGATGTAAATTGCCAACAGACACTCGGGAGAAGTGTATGGTGTTTCCTGAAACATCTAAAAAACAAAGCAACAGAGCCTAGGGCACTTCCACTTATGGTCCTATAGCTTAGGGAAATTAAAATCAAAAAGACACAGCCACCCCAAAGTTTGGGACGCCTCCGTTTACAAGAACCTCGTTTACCGTACAAGTTCAATATCACAGAAAGTGAAAAATGGATAAAGAACTTGTGGTACTTACGTACAATGCAGTATCACTCAGCAATGAAATCTATGTCATCAGGCCCGTAGCAGCATAATGAGTGGATTCAGGTACGATGATTCTAACTGAAATAAGTCACACAGAAAAAGAAACATCATAAGATATCACTAATACACAGAATGGAAACTTGGCTACACAGGAACTGCATTCCAAAACAGAACAGCGTCTCAAATTTAGAAAACCAACTTATGCTTGCTTAAGGGGAAAGGTGAGTTGGGGTGCTGCATAAAACCAGAGATTGAAATGAGCACAGATAAAGTTCCTTAAGCCAAATATGGAATAGACAAGAGCTACTCCTTGCTCAACGAAATGGACTCAACACCGCATATTAAACGCCTAAGAATGTACCTGACTAGTAAGTATCTTAAAACCTATGGATTGCTATGTCTCCAAAAGAGAATCAAGCATGTGTACAGGGGCATAAACGCAGCAGTGATAGGATTGGAGAGGTTCGGTGAACAAATGAAGACCCTTTGAAGTCATATTGTATGGTACCCATTCCACGGGTCTCAACTCTCCAGGTTTAAGGTATTCTTCCTTCAGCTAAAACATGCATGTGGAACCTAGAGTATGATCAACCATGTGATCGGGAGACGTGTTCAAATATGTCTCAGTTTTCCTCCCCTGGTACTCGGGTGCAACATTCCAGACGCTTTACTAACACTCTCCCGACTTGGAGAGACAGTCCCTTTAACCTCCTGTTTGGCCCAGTTTGCAATTTCTGCGGAAGATGAACAGGAATAGCGAGAACCAATGAGAGGCTAGCTGGAGGTCTCTGGACGGGGAAATTTAACTCTCATTTCCCACCAGGAAGAGGAAATAACCAAAGGCTCAGCGTGCTGTGCCGGAACCAGATTAGGGCCTGAAGCCATCCTGCGGTGTTGCGGCCAGCTCAAAAGAAAGCGAGTTGAAGAAAGGAGCTCAGGGGCACTGTAATTCACAAACCTGCAGAGTTATAAATGACAGCTATCGTCCAAAAATAGACTGAAGTAAGGCTGCCAAGGGGACTTGAAAGTGGGAGAGAATTGCAGGAAACCGATTTCAGGAGGTAGACTGGAATTGCATTGAAAGCATAGGAAAAGAGGCAGAACGTCCACAATGATGCACTTGGCCAAAAAGGGCGTATGCGTTTTTTCCTGAATATATTCAGGAAAAAACGCATACGCACTTTTTGGCCAACCAAGCAAGCTTGCAAAGGAAATCTGCACTACAATGAAGTCTCACTTCCCCCCGGTCAAAAGGGCCATCTGAAAAAAGTGTAAAATCCAGAAAGGCAGGACAGGCCATGGAGAACTGGGAGCCTTGTTATGCTGATGGGCGGGATGTAAATTGCCAACAGAAACTCGGGAGAAGTGTATGGTGTTTCCTGAAACATCTAAAAAACAAAGCAACAGAACCTAGGGCACTTCCACTTATGGTCCTATAGCTTAGGGAAATTAAAATAAAAAAGACACAGCCACCCCAAAGTTTGGGACGCCTCTGTTTACAAGAACCTCGTTTACAGTACAAGTTCAACATCGCAGAAAGTGAAAAATGGATAAAGAAGTTGTGGTATTTACTTACAACGCAATGTCACTCAGCAATGAAATCTATGTCATCAGGCCCTTAGCATCACAATGAGTGGATTGAGGTATGATGATTCTAACTGAAATAAGTCACACAGAAAAAGAAACATCATAAGATATCAGTAATACACGGAATGTAAACTTGGCTACACAGGAACTGAATTACAGAACAGAACAGGGTCTCAAATTTAGAAAACCAACTTATTCTTGCTTAAGGGTAAAGGTGAGTTGGGGTGCTGCATAAAACCAGAGATTGAAATGAGCACAGATAAAGTTCCTTAAGCCAAATATGGAATAGACAAGAGCTACTCCTTGCTCAACGAAATGGACTCAACACCGCATATTAAACGCCTAAGAATGTACCTGACTAGTAAGTATCTTAAAACCTATGGATTGCTATGTCTCCGAAAGACAATCAAGCATGTGTACAGGGGCATAAACGCAGCAGTGATAGGATTGGAGAGGTTCGGTGAGCAAATGAAGACCCTTTGAAATCATATTGCATGGTACCCATTCCACAGTTTTCAACTACCCAGGTTTAAGGTATTCTTCCTTAAGCTAAATCATGCATGTGGAACCTAGAGTATGATCAACCATGTGATCGGGAGACGTGTTCAAATATGTCTCAGTTTTCGTACCCTGGTACTCGGGTGCAACATTCCAGATGCTTTACTAACACTCTCCCGACTTGGAGAGTCAGTCCCTTTAACCTCCTCTTTGGCCCAGTTTGCAATTTCTGTGGAAGATGAACAGGAATAGCGAGAACCAATGAGAGATTGCTGGAGGTGTCTGGACGGGCAAATGTAACTCTCATTTCCCACCAGGAAGAGGAATTAACCAAAGGCTCAGCGTGCCATGCCGGAACCAGATTAGAGCCTGAAGCCATCCTGCGGTGTTGCGGCCAGCTCACAAGAAAGCGAGTTGAAGAAAGGAGCTCAGGGGCACTGTAATTCACAAACCTGCAGAGTTATAAATGACAGCTATCGTCCAAAAATAGACTGAAGTAAGGCTGCCAAGAGGACTTGAAAGCAGGGCAGAATTGCAGGAAACCGATTTCAGGAGGTAGACTGAAATTGCATTGAAAGCATAGGAAAAGAGGCAGAACGTCCACAATGATGCACTTGGCCAAAAAGGGCGTATGCGTTTTTTCCTGAATATATTCAGGAAAAAACGCATACGCCCTTTTTGGCCAACCAAGCAAGCTTGCAAAGGAAATCTGCACTACAATGAAGTCTCACTTCCCCCCGGTCAAAAGGGCCATCTGAAAAAAGTGTAAAATCCAGAAAGGCAGGACAGGCCATGGAGAACTGGGAGCCTTGTTATGCTGATGGGCGGGATGTAAATTGCCAACAGACACTTGGGAGAAGCGTATGGTGTTTCCTGAAACATCTAAAAAACAAAGCAACAGAGCCTAGGGCACTTCCACTTATGGTCCTATAGCTTAGGGAAATTAAAATAAAAAAGACACAGCTACCCCAAAGTTTGGAACGGCTCTGTTTACAAGAACCTCATTTACAGTACAAGTTCAACATCGCAGAAAGTGAAAAATGGATAAAGAAGTTGTGGTATTTACTTACAAAGCAATATCACTCAGCAATGAAA
The DNA here is from genome assembly GCF_949987515.2 of Delphinus delphis. Taxonomy (NCBI): domain Eukaryota; kingdom Metazoa; phylum Chordata; class Mammalia; order Artiodactyla; family Delphinidae; genus Delphinus; species Delphinus delphis. The sequence continues at coordinate 142,929 of NW_027192969.1, read as the reverse complement.
TCTATGTCATCAGGCCCGTAGTAGCACAATGAGTGGAGTCAGGTATGATGATTCTAACTGAAATAAGTCACACAGAAAAAGAAACATCATAAGATATCAGTAATACACGGAATGTAAACTTGGCTGCACAGGAACTGAATTACAGAACAGAACAGGGTCTCAAATTTAGAAAAACAACTTATGCTTGCTTAAGGGTAAAGGAGAGTTGGGGTGCTGCATAAAACCGGAGATTGAAATGAGCACAGATAAAGTTCCTTAAGCCAAATATGGAATAGACAAGAGCTACTCCTTGCTCAACGAAATGGACTCAACACCACATATTAAACGCCTAAGAATGTACCTGACTTGTAAGTATCTTAAAACCTATGGATTGCTATGTCACCGAAAGAGAATCAAGCATGTGTACAGGGGCATAAACGCAGCAGTGATAGGATTGGAGAGGTTCGGTGAGCAAATGAAGACCCTTTGAAGTCATATTGCATGGTACCCATTCCACGGGTTGCAACTACCCAGGTTTAAGGTATTCTTCCTTCAGCTAAAACATGCATGTGGAACCTAGAGTATGATCAACCATGTGATCGGGAGACGTGTTCAAATATGTCTCAGTTTTCGTACCCTGGTACTCGGGTGCAACATTCCAGACGCTTTACTAACACTCTCCCGACTTGGAGAGTCAGTCCCTTTAACCTCCTGTTTGGCCCAGTTTGCAATTTCTGCGGAAGATGAACAGGAATAGCGAGAACCAATGAGAGGCTAGCTGGAGGTGTCTGGACGGGCAAATTTAACTCTCATTTCCCACCAGGAAGAGGAATTAACCAAAGGCTCAGTGTGCCGTGCCGGAACCAGATTAGGGCCTGAAGCCATCCTGCGGTGTTGCGGCCAGCTCACAAGAAAGCGAGTTGAAGAAAGGAGCTCAGGGGCACTGTAATTCACAAAACTGCAGAGTTATAAATGACAGCTATCGTCCAAAAATAGACTGAAGTAAGGCTGCCAAGAGGACTTGAAAGCGGGGCAGAATTGCAGGAAACCGATTTCAGGAGGTAGACTGGAATTGCATTGAAAGCATAGGAAAAGAGGCAGAACGTCCACAATGATGCACTTGGCCAAAAAGGGCGTATGCGTTTTTTCCTGAATATATTCAGGAAAAAACGCATACGCCCTTTTTGGCCAACCAAGCAAGCTTGCAAAGGAAATCTGCACTACAATGAAGTGTCACTTGCCCCCGGTCAAAAGGGCCATCTGAAAAAAGTGTAAAATCCAGAAAGGCAGGACAGGCCATGGAGAACTGGGAGCCTTTTTATGCTGATGGGCGGGATGTAAATTGCCAACAACCACTCGGGAGAAGTGTATGATGTTTCCTGAAACATCTAAAAAACAAAGCAACAGAGCCTAGGGCACTTCCACTTATGGTCCTATAGCTTAGGGAAATTAAAATCAAAAAGACACAGCCACCCCAAAGTTTGGGACGCCTCTGTTACAAGAACCTTGTTTACAGTACAAGTTCAACATCGCAGAAAGTGAAAAATGGATAAAGAATTTGTGGTATTTACTTACAATGCAGTATCACTCAGCAATGAAATCTATGTCATCAGGCCCGTAGCAGCATAATGAGTGGATTCAGTTACGATGATTCTAACTGAAATAAGTCACACAGAAAAAGAAACATCATAAGATATCACTAATACATGGAATGTAAACTTGGCTACACAGGTACTGCATTCCAAAACAGAACAGGGTCTCAAATTTAGAAAACCAACTTATGCTTGCTTAAGGGGAAAGGTGAGTTGGGGTGCTGCATAAAACCAGAGATTGAAATGAGCACAGATAAAGTTCCTTAAGTCAAATATGGAATAGACAAGAGCTACTCCTTGTTCAACGAAATGGACTCAAAACCGCATATTAAACGCCTAAGAATGTACCTGACTAGTAAGTTTCGTAAAACCTATGGATTGCTATGTCTCCAAAAGAGAATCAAGCGTGTGTACAGGGGCATAAACGCAGCAGTGATAGGATTGGAGAGGATCGGTGAGCAAATGAAGACCCTTTGAAGTCATATTGCATGGTACCCATTACACGGGTCTCAACTCTCCAGGTTTAAGGTATTCTTCCTTCAGCTAAAACATGCATGTGGAACCCAAGTATGATCAACCATGTGAACGGAAGACGTGTTCAAATATGTCTCAGTTTTCCTCCCCTGGTATTCGGGTGCAACATTCCAGACGCTTTACTAACACTCTCCCCACTTGGAGAGTCAGCGCCTTTAACCTCTTGTTTGGCTCAGTTTGCAATTTCTGCGGAAGATGAACAGGAATAGCAAGAACCAATGAGAGGCTAGCTGGTGGTGTCTGGACGGGCAAATTTAACTCTCATTTCCCACCAGGAAGAGGAAATAACCAAAGGCTCAGTGTGCCGTGCCGGAACCAGATTAGGGCCTGAAGCCAACCTGCGGTGTTGCGTCCAGGTCACAAGAAAGTGAGTTGAAGAAAGGAGCTCAGGGGCACTGTAATTCACAAACCTGCAGAGTTATAAATGACAGCTATCGTCCAAAAATAGACTGAAGTAAGGCTGCCAAGAGGACTTGAAAGCGGGGCAGAATTGCAGGAAACCGATTTCAGGAGGTAGACTGGAAATGCATTGAAAGCATAGGAAAAGAGGCAGAACGTCCACAATGATGCACTTGGCCAAAAAGGGCGTATGTGTTTTTTCCTGAATATATTCAGGAAAAAACGCATACGCCCTTTTTGGCCAACCAAGCAAGCTTGCAAAGGAAATCTGCACTACAATGAAGTCTCACTTCCCCCCGGTCAAAAGGGCCATCTGAAAAAAGTGTAAAATCCAGAAAGGCAGGACAGGCCATGGAGAACTGGGAGCCTTGTTATGCTGAAGGGCGGGATGTAAATTGCCAACAACCAATCGGGAGAAGTGTATGGTGTTTCCTGAAACATCTAAAAAACAAAGCAACAGAGCCTAGGGCACTTCCACTTATGGTCCTATAGCTTAGGGAAATTAAAATCAAAAAGACACAGCCACCCCAAAGATTGGAATGGCTCTGTTTACAAGAACCTCATTTACAGTACAAGTTCAACATCGCAGAAAGTGAAAAATGGATGAAGAAGTTGTGGTATTCACTTACAAAGCAATATCACTCAGCAATGAAATCTATGTCATCAGGCCCTTAGCAGCACAATGAGTGTGTTCAGGTATGATGATTCTAACTGAAATAAGTCACACAGAAAAAGAAACATCATAAGATATCAGTAATACACGGAATGGAAACTTGGCTACACACGAACTGAATTACAGAACAGAACAGGGTCTCAAATTTAGAAAACCAACTTATGCTTGCTTAAGGGTAAAGGTGAGTTGGGGTGCTGCATAAAACCAGAGATTGAAATGAGCACAGATAAAGTTCCTTAAGTCAAATATGGAATAGACAAGAGCTACTCCTTGCTCAACGAAATGGACTCAACACCGCATATTAAACGCCTAAGAATGTACCTGACTTGTAAGTATCTTAAAACCTATGGATTGCTATGTCTCCGAAAGAGAATCAAGCAAGTGTACAGGGACATAAACGCAGCAGTGATAGGATTGGAGAGGTTCGGTGAGCAAATGAAGACCCTTTGAAGTCATATTGCATGGTACCCATTCCACGGGTTTCAACTACCCAGGTTTAAGGTATTCTTCCTTCAGCTAAAACATGCATGGGGAACCTAGAGTATGATCAACCATGTGATTGGGAGACGTGTTCAAATATGTCTCAGTTTTCGTACCCTGGTACTCGGGTGCAACATTCCAGATGCTTTACTAACACTCTCCCGACTTGGAGAGTCAGTCCCTTTAACCTCCTGTTTGGCCCAGTTTGCAATTTCTGCGGAAGATGAACAGGAATAGCGAGAACCAATGAGAGACTAGCTGGAGGTGTCTGGACGGGCAAATTTAACTCTCATTTCCCACCAGGAAGAGGAATTAACCAAAGGATCAGCGTGCCGGGCCGGAACCAGATTAGGGCCTGAAGCCATCCTGCGGTGTTGCAGCCACCTCACAAGAAAGCGAGTTGAAGGAAGGAGCTCAGGGGCACTGTAATTCACAAACCTGCAGAGTTATAAATGACAGCCATCGTCCAAAAATAGACTGAAGTAAGGCTGCCAAGAGGACTTGAAAGTGGGGCAGAATTGCAGGAAACTGATTTCAGGAGGTAGACTGAAATTGCATTGAAAGCATAGGAAAAGAGGCAGAACGTCCACAATGATGCACTTGGCCAAAAAGGGCGTATGCGTTTTTTCCTGAATATATTCAGGAAAAAACGCATACGCCCTTTTTGGCCAACCAAGCAAGCTTGCAAAGGAAATCTGCACTACAATGAAGTCTCACTTCCCCCCGGTCAAAAGGGCCATCTGAAAAAAGTGTAAAATCCAGAAAGGCAGGACAGGCCATGGAGAACTGGGAGCCTTGTTATGCTGATGGGCGGGATGTAAATTGCCAACAGACACTCGGGAGAAGTGTATGGTGTTTCCTGAAACATCTACAAAACAAAGCAACAGAGCCTAGGGCACTTCCACTTATGGTCCTATAGCTTAGGGAAAGTAAAATCAAAAAGACACAGCCACCCCAAAGTTTGGGACGCCTCTGTTACAAGAACCTTGTTTACAGTACAAGTTCAACATCGCAGAAAGTGAAAAATGGATAAAGAAGTTGTGGTATTTACTTACAATGCAGTATCACTCAGCAATGAAATCTATGTCATCAGGCCCGTAGCAGCATAATGAGTGGATTCAGGTACGATGATTCTAACTGAAATAAGTCACACAGAAAAAGAAACATCATAAGATATCACTAATACATGGAATGTAAACTTGGCTACACAGGTACTGCATTCCAAAACAGAACAGGGTCTCAAATTTAGAAAACCAACTTATGCTTGCTTAAGGGGAAAGGTGAGTTGGGGTGCGGCATAAAACCAGAGATTGAAATGAGCACAGATAAAGTTCCTTAAGCCAAATATGGAATAGACAAGAGCTACTCCTTGCTCAACGAAATGGACTCAACACCGCATATTAAACGCCTAAGAATGTACCTGACTAGTGAGTATCTTAAAACCTATGGATTGCTATGTCTCCGAAAGAGAATCAAGCATGTGTACAGGGGCATAAACGCAGCAGTGATAGGATTGGAGAGGTTCGGTGAGCAAATGAAGACCCTTTGAAGTCATATTGCATGGTACCCATTACACGGGTCTTAACTCTCCAGGTTTAAGGTATTCTTCCTTCAGCTAAAACATGCATGTGGAACCCAAGTATGATCAACCATGTGAACGGGAGACGTGTTCAAATATGTCTCAGTTTTCGTACCCTGGTACTCGGGTGCAACATTCCAGACGCTTTACTAACACTCTCCCCACTTGGAGAGTCAGCGCCTTTAACCTCCTGTTTGGCCCAGTTTGCAATTTCTGCGGAAGATGAACAGGAATAGCGAGAACCAATGAGAGACTAGCTGGTGGTGTCTGGACGGGCAAATTTAACTCTCATTTCCCACCAGGAAGAGGAAATAACCAAAGGCTCAGCGTGCCATGCCGGAACCAGTTTAGGGCCTGAAGCCATCCTGCGGTGTTGCGGCCAGCTCAAAAGAAAGCAAGTTGAAGAAAGGAGCTCAGGGGCACTGTAATTCACAAACCTGCAGAGTTATAAATGACAGCTATCGTCCAAAAATAGACTGAAGTAAGGCTGCCAAGAGGACTTGAAAGCGGGACAGAATTGCAGGAAACCGATTTCAGGAGGTAGACTGGAATTGCATTGAAAGCATAGGAAAAGAGGCAGAACGTCCACAATGATGCACTTGGCCAAAAAGGGCGTATGCGTTTCTTCCTGAATATATTCAGGAAAAAACGCATACGCCCTTTTTGGCCAACCAAGCAAGCTTGCAAAGGAAATCTGCACTACAATGAAGTCTCACTTCCCCCCGGTCAAAAGGGCCATCTGAAAAAAGTGTAAAATCCAGAAAGGCAGGACAGGCCATGGAGAACTGGGAGCCTTGTTATGCTGATGGGCGGGATGTAAATTGCCACAGACACTCGGGAGAAGTGTATGGTGTTTCCTGAAACATCTAAAAAACAAAGCAACAGAGCCTAGGGCACTGCCACTTATGGTCCTATAGCTTAGGGAAATTAAAATCAAAAAGACACAGCCACCCCAAAGTTTGGAACGGCTCTGTTTACAAGAACCTCGTTTACAGTACAAGTTCAACATCACAGAAAGTGAAAAATGGATAAAGAAGTTGTGGTATTTACTTACAAAGCAATATCACTCAGCAATGAAATCTGTGTCATCAGGCCCTTAGCAGCACAATAAGTGGATTCAGGTATGATGATTCTAACTGAAATAAGTCACACAGAAAAAGAAACATCATAAGATATCAGTAATACACGGAATGTAAACTTGCCTACACAGGAACTGAATTACAGAACAGAACAGGGTCTCAAATTTAGAAAACCAACTTACTCTTGCTTAAGGGTAAAGGTGAGTTGGGGTGCTGCATAAAACCAGAGATTGAAATGAGCACAGATAAAGTTCCTTAAGCCAAATATGGAATAGACAAGAGCTACTCCTTGCTCAACGAAATGGACTCAACACCGCATATTAAACGCCTAAGAATGTACCTGACTAGTAAGTATCTTAAAACCTAGGGATTGCTATGTCTCCGAAAGAGAATCAAGCATGTGTACAGGGGCATAAACGCAGCAGTGATAGGATTGGAGAGGTTCGGTGAGCAAATGAAGACCCCTTGAAGTCATATTGCATGGTACCCATTCCACGGGTTTCAAGTACCCAGGTTTAAGGTATTCTTCCTTCAGCTAAAACATGCATGGGGAACCTAGAGTATGATCAACCATGTGATCGGGAGACGTGTTCAAATATGTCTCAGTTTTCGTACCCTGGTACTCGGGTGCAACATTCCAGATGCTTTACTAACACTCTCCCCACTTGGAGAGTCAGTCCCTTTAACCTCCTGTTTGGCCCAGTTTGCAATTTCTGTGGAAGATGAACAGGAATAGCGAGAACCAATGAGAGACTAGCTGGAGGTGTCCGGATGGGCAAATTTAACTCTCATTTCCCACCAGAAAGAGGAATTAACCAAAGGCTCAGCGTGCCGTACCAGAACCAGATTAGGGCCTGAAGACATCCTGCAGTGTTGCGGCCAGGTCACAAGAAAGCGAGTTGAAGAAAGGAGCTCAGGGGCACTGTAATTCACAAACCTGCAGAGTTATAAATGACAGCTATCGTCCAAAAATAGACTGAAGTAAGGCTGCCAAGAGGACTTGAAAGCGGGGCAGAATTGCAGGAAACCGATTTCAGGAGGTAGACTGGAATTGCATTGAAAGCATAGGAAAAGAGGCAGAACGTCCACAATGATGCACTTGGCCACAAAGAGCGTATGCATTTTTTCCTGAATATATTCAGGAAAAAACGCATACGCCCTTTTTGGCCAACCAAGCAAACTTGCAAAGGAAATCTGCACTACAATGAAGTCTCACTTCTCCCCGGTCAAAAGGGCCATCTGAAAAAAGTGTAAAATCCAGAAAGGCAGGACAGGCCATGGAGAACTGGGAGCCTTGTTATGCTGATGGGCGGGATGTAAATTGCCAACAGACACTCGGGAGAAGTGTATGGTGTTTCCTGAAACATCTAAAAAACAAAGCAACAGAGCCTAGGGCACTTCCACTTATGGTCCTATAGCTTAGGGAAATTAAAATCAAAAAGACACAGCCACCCCAAAGTTTGGGACGCCTCCGTTTACAAGAACCTCGTTTACCGTACAAGTTCAATATCACAGAAAGTGAAAAATGGATAAAGAACTTGTGGTACTTATGTACAATGCAGTATCACTCAGCAATGAAATCTATGTCATCAGGCCCGTAGCAGCATAATGAGTGGATTCAGGTACGATGATTCTAACTGAAATAAGTCACACAGAAAAAGAAACATCATAAGATATCACTAATACACAGAATGTAAACTTGGCTACACAGGAACTGCATTCCAAAACAGAACAGGGTCTCAAATTTAGAAAACCAACTTATGCTTGCTTAAGGGGAAAGGTGAGTTGGGGTGCTGCATAAAACCAGAGATTGAAATGAGCACAGATAAAGTTCCTTAAGCCAAATATGGAATAGACAAGAGCTACTCATTGCTCAACGAAATGGACTCAACACCCCATATTAAACGCCTAAGAATGTACCTGACTAGTAAGTATCTTAAAACCTATGGATTGCTATGTCTCCGAAAGAGAATCAAGCATGTGTACAGGGGCATAAACGCAGCAGTGATAGGATTGGAGAGGTTCGGTGAGCAAATGAAGACCCTTTGAAGTCATATTGCATGGTACCCATTCCACGGGTTTCAACTACCCAGGTTTAAGGTATTCTTCCTTCAGCTAAAACATGCATGTGGAACCTAGAGTATGATCAACCATGTGATCGGGAGACGTGTTCAAATATGTCTCAGTTTTCGTACCCTGGTACTCGGGTGCAACATTCCAGACGCTTTACTTACACTCTCCACACTTGGAGAGTCAGTCCCTTTAACCTCCTGTTTGGCCCAGTTTGCAATTTCTGATAGCGAGAACCAATGAGAGGCTAGCTGGAGGTGTCTGGACGGGCAAATTTAACTCTCATTTCCCACCAGGAAGAGGAATTAACCAAAGGCTCAGCGTGCCGTGCCGGAACCAGATTAGGGCCTGAAGCCATCCTGCGGTGTTGCGGGCACCTCAAAAGAAAGCGAGTTGAAGAAAGGAGCTCAGGGGCACTGTAATTCACAAACCTGCAGAGTTATAAATGACAGCTATCGTCCAAAAATAGACTGAAGTAAATCTGCCAAGAGGACTTGAAAGCGGGGCAGAATTGCAGGAAACCGATTTCAGGAGGTAGACTGGAATTGCATTGAAAGCATAGGAAAAGAGGCAGAACGTCCACAATGATGCACTTGGCCAAAAAGGTCGTATGCGTTTTTTCCTGAATATATTCAGGAAAAAATGCATACGCCCTTTTTGGCCAACCAAGCAAGCTTGCAAAGGAAATCTGCACTACAATGAAGTCTCACTTCCCCCCGGTCAAAAGGGCCATCTGAAAAAAGTGTAAAATCCAGAAAGGCAGGACAGGCCATGGAGAACTGGGAGCCTTGTTATGCTGATGGGCGGGATGTAAATTGCCAACAACCACTCGGGAGAAGTGTATGATGTTTCCTGAAACATCTAAAAAGCAAAGCAACAGAGCCTAGAGCACTTCCACTTATGGTCCTATAGCTTAGGGAAATTAAAATCAAAAAGACACAGCCACCCCAAAGTTTGGAACGGCTCTGTTTACAAGAACCTCATTTACAGTACAAGTTCAACATCGCAGAAAGTGAAAAATGGATAAAGAAGTTGTGGTATTCACTTACAAAGCAATATCACTCAGCAATGAAATCTGTGTCATCAGGCCCTTAGCAGCACAATGAGTGATTTCAGGTATGATGATTCTAACTGAAATAAGTCACACAGAAAAAGAAACATCATAAGATATCAGTAATACATGGAATGGAAACTTGGCTACACAGGAACTGAATTACAGAACAGAACAGGGTCTCAAATTTAGAAAACCAGCTTATGCTTGCTTAAGGGGAAAGGTGAGTTGGGGTGCTGCATAAAACCAGAGATTGAAATGAACACAGATAAAGTTCCTTAAGCCAAATATGGAATAGACAAGAGCTACTCCTTGCTCAACGAAATGGACTCAACACCGCATATTAAAAGCCTAAGAATGTACCTGACTAGTAAGTATCTTAAAACCTATGGATTGCTATGTCTCCGAAAGAGAATCAAGCATGTGTACAGGGGCATAAACGCAGCAGTGATAGGATTGGAGAGGTTCGGTGAGCAAATGAAGACCCTTTGAAGTCATATTGCATGGTACCCATTCCACGGGTTTCAACTACCCAGGTTTAAGGTATTCTTCCTTCAGCTAAAACATGCATGTGGAACCTAGAGTATGATCAACCATGTGATCGGGAGACGTGTTCAAATATGTCTCAGTTTTCGTACCCTGGTACTCGGGTGCAACATTCCAGACGCTTTACTAACACTCTCCCGACTTGGAGAGTCAGTCCCTTTAACCTCCTGTTTGGCCCAGTTTGCAATTTCTGTGGAAGATGAACAGGAATAGCGAGAACCAATGAGAGACTAGCTGGAGGTGTCTGAACGGGCAAATTTAACTCTCATTTCCCACCAGGAAGAGGAATTAACCAAAGGCTCAGCGTGCTGTGCCGGAACCAGATTAGGGTCTGAAGCCATCCTGCGGTGTTGCGGTCAGGTCACAAGAAAGCGAGTTGAAGAAAGGAGCTCAGGGGCACTGTAATTCACAAACCTGCAGAGTTATAAATGACAGCTATCATCCAAAAATATACTGAGGTAAGGCTGCCAAGAGGACTTGAAAGCGGGGCAGAATTGCAGGAAACCGATTTCAGGAGGTAGACTGGAATTGCATTGAAATCATAGGAAAAGAGGCAGAACGTCCACAATGATGCACTTGGCCAAAAAGGGCGTATGCGTTTTTTCCTGAATATATTCAGGAAAAAACGCATACGCCCTTTTTGGCCAACCAAGCAAACTTGCAAAGGAAATCTGCACTACAATGAAGTCTCACTTCCCCCCGGTCAAAAGGGCCATCTGAAAAAAGTGTAAAATCCAGAAAGGCAGGACAGTCCATGGAGAACTGGGAGCCTTGTTATGCTGATGGGCGGGATGTAAATTGCCAACAACCACTCGGGAGAAGTGTATGGTGTTTCCTGAAACATCTAAAAAACAAAGCAACAGAGCCTAGGGCACTTCCACTTATGGTCCTATAGCTTAGGGAAATTAAAATCAAAAAGACACAGCCACCCCAAAGTTTGGAACGGCTCTGTTTACAAGAACCTCGTTTACAGTACAAGTTCAACATCGCAGAAAGTGAAAAATGGATAAAGAAGTTGTGGTATTCACTTACAAATCAATATCACTCAGCAATGAAATCTGTGTCATCAGGCCCTTAGCAGCACAATGAGTGGATTCAGGTATGATGATTCTAACTGAAATAAGTCACACAGAAAAAGAAACATCATAAGATATCAGTAATACACGGAATGTAAACTTGGCTACACAGGAACTGAATTACAGAACAGAACAGGGACTCAAATTTAGAAAACCAACTTATGCTTGCTTAAGGGGAAAGGTGAGTTGGGGTGCTGCATAAAACCAGAGATTGAAATGAGCACAGATAAAGTTCCTTAAGCCAAATATGGAATAGACAAGAGCTACTCCTTGCTCAACGAAATGGACTCAACACCGCATATTAAACGCCTAAGAATGTACCTGACTAGTAAGTATCTTAAAACCTATAGATTGCTACGTCTCCGAAAGAGAATCAAGCATGTGTACAGGGGCATAAACGCAGCAGAGATAGGATTGGAGAGATTCGGTGAGCAAATGAAGACCCTTTGAAGTCATATTGCATGGTACCCATTCCACGGGTCTCAACTCTCCAGGTTTAAGGTATTCTTTCTTCAGCTAAAACATGCATTTGGAACCCAGAGTATGATCAGCCATGTGATCGGGAGACGTGTTCAAATATGTCTCAGTTTTCGTCCCATGGTACTTCGGTGCAACATTCCAGACGCTTTACTAACACTCTCCCCACTTGGAGAGCCAGTGCCTTTAACCTCTTGTTTGGCCCAGTTTGCAATTTCTGCGGAAGATGTACAGGAATAGGGAGAACCAATGACAGACAAGCGGGAGGTGTCTGGACGGGCAAATTTAACTCTAATTTCCCACCAGGATGAGGAATTAACCAAAGGCTCAGCGTGCCGTGCCAGAACCAGATTAGGGCCTGAAGACATCCTGCAGTGTTGCGGCCAGGTCACAAGAAAGCGAGTTGAAGAAAGGAGCTCAGGGGCACTGTAATTCACAAACCTGCAGAGTTATAAATGACAGCTATCGTCCAAAAATAGACTGAAGTAAGGCTGCCAAGAGGACTTGAAAGCGGGGCAGAATTGCTGGAAACCGATTTCAGGAGGTAGACAGGAATTGCATTTCAAGCAGAGGAAAAGAGGCAGAACGTCCACAATGATGCACTTGGCCAAAAAGGGCGTATGCGTTTTTTCCTGAATATATTCAGGAAAAAACGCATACGCCCTTTTTGGCCAACCAAGCAAGCTTGCAAAGGAAATCTGCACTACAATGAAGTCTCACTTCCCCCCGGTCAAAAGGGTCATCTGAAAAAAGTGTAAAATCCAGAAAGGCAGGACAGTCCATGGAGAACTGGGAGCATTGTTATGCTGATGGGCGGGATGTAAATTGCCAACAGACACTCGGGAGAAGTGTATGGTGTTTCCTGAAACATCTAAAAAACAAAGCAACACAGCCTAGGGCACTTCCACTTATGGTGCTATAGCTTAGGGAAATTAAAATCAAAAATACACAGCCACCCCAAAGTTTGGGACGCCTCTGTTTACAAGAACCTCATTTACCGTACAAGTTCAATATCAGAGAAAGTGAAAAATCGATAAAGAACTTGTGGTACTTACGTACAATGCAGTATCACTCAGCAATGAAATCTATGTCATCAGGCCCGTAGCAGCATAATGAGTGGATTCAGGTACGATGATTCTAACTGAAATAAGTCACACAGAAAAAGAAACATCAAAAGATATCACTAATACACGGAATGTAAACTTGGCTACACAGGAACTGAATTCCAAAACAGAACAGGGTCTCAAATTTAGAAAACCAACTTATGCTTGCTTAAGGGGAAAGGTGAGTTGGGGGGCTGCATAAAACCAGAGATTGAAATGAGCACAGATAAAGTTCCTTAAGCCAAATATGGAATAGACAAGAGCTACTCCTTGCTCAACGAAATGGACTCAACACCCCATATTAAACGCCTAAGAATGTACCTGACTAGTAAGTATCTTAAAACCTATGGATTGCTATGTCTCCGAAAGAGAATCAAGCATGTGTACTGGGGTATAAATGCAGCAGTGATAGAATTGGAGAGGTTCGGTGGGCAAATGAAGACCCTTTGAAGTCATATTTCATGGTACCCATTCCACGGGTCTCAACTCTCCAGGTTTAAGGTATTCTTCCTTCAGCTAAAACATGCATGTGGAACCCAGAGTATGATCAACCGTGTGATCGGGAGACGTGTTCAAATATGTCTCAGTTTTCATACCCTGGTAATCGGGTGCAACATTCCAGACGCTTTACTAACACTCTCCCGACTTGGACAGTCAGTGCCTTTAACCTCCTGTTTGGCCCAGTTTGCAATTTCTGCGGAAGATGAACAGGAATAGCGAGAACCAATGAGAGACTAGCTGGAGGTGTCTGAACGGGCAAATTTAACTCTCATTTCCCACCAGGAAGCGGAATTAACCAAAGGCTCAGCATGCCGTGCTGGAAACAGATTAGGGCCTGAAGCCATCCTGCGGTGTTGCGGCCAGCTCAAAAGAAAGTGAGTTGAAGAAAGGAGCTCAGGGGCTCTGTAATTCACAAACCTGCAGAGTTATAAATGACAGCTATCGTCCAAAAATATACTGAAGTAAGGCTGCCAAGAGGACATGAAAGCGGGGCAGAATTGCAGGATACCGATTTCAGGAGGTAGACTGGATTTGCATTGAAAGCGTAGGAAAAGAGGCAGAACGTCCACAATGATGCACTTTGACAAAAGGGCATATGCGTTTTTTCCTGAATATATTCAGGAAAAAACGCATACGCCCTTTTTGGCCAACCAAGCAAGCTTGCAAAAGAAATCTGCACTACAATGAAGTCTCACTTCCCCCCGGTCAAAAGGGCCATCAGAATAAAGTGTAAAATCCAGAAAGGCAGGACAGGCCATGGAGAACTGGGAGCCTTGTTATGCTGTTGGGCTGGATGTAAATTGCCAACAGACACTCGGGAGAAGTGTATGGTGTTTCCTGAAACATCTAAAAAACAAAGCAACAGAGCCTAGGGCACTTCCACTTATGGTCCTATAGCTTAGGGAAATTAAAATCAAAACGACACAGCCACCCCAAAGTTTGGGACGCCTCTGTTTACAAGAACCTCGTTTACCGTACAAGTTCAATATCACAGAAAGTGAAAAATGGATAAAGAACTTGTGGTACTTACGTACAATGCAGTATCACTGAGCAATGAAATCTATGTCATCAGGCCCGTAGCAGCATAATGAGTGGATTCAGGTACGATGATTCTAAATGAAATAAGTCACACAGAAAAAGAAACATCATAAGATATCACTAATACACGGAATGTAAACTTGGCTACACAGGAACTGAATTACAGAACAGAACAGGGTCTCAAGTTTAGAAAACCAACTTATGCCTGGTTAAGGGGGAAGGTGAGTTGGGGTGCTGCATAAAAGCAGAGTTTGAAATTAGCACAGATACCGTTCCATAAGCCAAATATGTAATAGACAAGAGCTACCCCTTGCTCAACGAAATGGATTCAACAATGAGGTATCACCTCACACCTGGTAGAATAGGCGTCATTGAAAATCTACAAACAAAAAATGCTGGAAAGGGTGTGGAGAAAAGGAACCCTTTCCCACTATTGTTGGGAATATAAATTGATACAGTCATTTTGGAGAACAATATGGAGTTTCTTAAGAAACTAACAATAGAATTACCATATGATACAGCAATCCCAGTACTGGACATATACCCAGACAAAACCATAAATCAAAAAGAGTCATTCACCGCAATGTTCATTGCATCACTATTTACAATATCGAGGTAATGGAAGCAACCTAAATGCCCACAGACAGACGAATGCATAAAGCTGTGGTACATATATAAAATGGAATATTACTAAGCCATGAAAAGGAATGAAATTGGGTCATTTGTAGAGACGTCGATGGATCTAGAGACTGTCATACAGAGTGAAGTAAGTCAGAAAGAGAAAAACAAATCTTGTATATTCATGCATATATGTGAAACCTAGAAAAACTGTACAGATTAACCATTTTGCAAGGCATAAATAGAGCAACAGATGTAGACAACAAACGTATGGACAACAAGGGGGGAAAGCTGTTGGGGGGTGGTGGTGGGAGGAGTTGAGAGACTGGGATTGGCATGTATACATTTATATGTATAAAATAGATAACCAATAAGAACCTGCTGTATAAAAATATAAAATAAAATTCAAAATTAAAAAGAAATAAAATTTAAAAAATAAAACAGAAAAAACAATTATTCCCTGCACATACATGTATTTATATGAATAAATTATTTCCATGCTTATATCTGTAAATACAAAAAAGAGGAATAAAATCTACCTTGAACCAAAAACGAAAAAGAGAAAAAAAACACAGAACCCACCAGTTACACAGAGGAAAACCGTATCAGGGCACTTGCTCCAGTTGTAAACAATTCTGAAGTTGGTCAGTGGTGGGGAATCGTCTCCCATTCAGCCAGCAGCCCCCACGCAACAAGCGTCCTCATTGCAAAGCTGGGGCACCGTGCCGAGGCATCTGTGAGTAAACGTGAGCTGAGCCCCAGGCCAGTTGCTGCTGATCTATTCCCACCCGTCCCAGTTAAAACACCTGAATATATACAAGGACTTGAAAGCCTAGAGGAAGGGCCATAGAGCCACACGAGTGACAGCATGCCGGCCGACTTGGTGCCTGCAGGCCAGCCAGGATGGTCCTGGCCCTGGGTGCTCTTCTGGAAGATTTCCATTTCCCTGCCTGAGATACCCGTCCTGTCCCTGCCCCCACTGCTTTTTTCCTTCCTCACCTCTGCCCAGGGAGAAATTCCAGCAGCAGGTATGGGTGACACATCCTCTTCTTTAGCAGGTGGCAGCCTGGCAACTGCTGCAGAAAGTCCAGCAGAGCCCCACTCACACTGGGCCACCCACAAAGCCGTGGCCTCTCACTCCCTCCCACCAGCCCAGCCCCGAGACTGCTGACAGGGCAGAGAAAATGGCGTCAGGCACGGCTGCAGAGGCTCTTGCTGCCTGGAGTGGTATTTATATTGATCTCAACCCAGGCACACCTGGGGAGGGCTGGCCGGCACGGTAAGGCTGCCCAGGTCAGCCAATCATCACCCCTCAGGGGCTCACAGTTGCAGAAAATGGAACTTGCTGAACCGGCCAGGTCCAAGGAACAGGTGTGGGCTCCTGAGAGTCAGGATAGACAAGGGGCTGCAGCTTTGGCTTGTTTTCTAATCATTTTATCTGGCCCATGAGTGGGAGACAACTTCAAGAAAACCCTCTCCTAATGAGAGGAACCCAGGAGTCAGGGAGAGGAGGGGTGGGTGGTGGTTGGAGACAGAGGCCTGGTGCCCCGGGTGCAGTGGAAGTCTCTGGAAGACCAGGTGGAGGGAGGCCTCACGGAGTGATGCCCAGGGTCACAGACCTGTCGCAGCTGCTGTTCGTTAGTTCAAGTCCTGCTCTGAGGTGCTCTGTGTCAGCTCTGAGCGACAGGTGAGCTGGGGGTGCTCTGCAATGAGGGCTATGTGCACAGTTCCTGTGTGCCCAGCCCTGCCACGGTACCTGCAAGGGTAGCTCTGTATCCTGGGAGGGGCCTGACCACGAGAGCCCCGTGGGCTGGGGTGGGGGTGGGGTACCTGCCCAGGTGAGCTCCATATTCTGGGATTGGTCTGACCATGAGAGCCCCATGGGCTGCTGGGGACCTGGTAAAGGATGTCAGGACAGTCAGTGAAGCCACCGAGGATATACCTCCAGTTGCTCCTAATTCCTACACCCTGCTGGTCATTCTACCAACCACCAGGACATGGTATTCTGTATTAGTCTTCAATGATGCCTTCTTTTGTATTCCATTAGTCCCAGAGTCACAAGAAATTTTGGCTTGTGAGTGGCAGGACTCAACATACAACTAAAACAATACTTCCGGGCCGTCTGGCCCCAAGGGTGCAAAAATTCCCACACCATCTTTGGGGAAAGCTTAGCTAAAGACCTAAAAGTTCTACCTCTGGAAAAGGAAACCCTCCTTCAATATGCAGACGACATTCTGATCACCAGCCCTACTAAGGAGGCCTCTGAACTACCAAGCCAATAAAGGATAGAAGTTGTCCAAGAAAAAGCTCAAATATCACAGACTGCGGTGACCTGCCTGGGCTTCATTCTCACAGAAGGTCAGAGAAGCCCATCCCAGGAAAGGGAAGAAACCATTTTCAGCCTTACCCCTTTCTAAAACTAGAAGACAGCTTAGGGGTTCCTGGGGAGGCCAGGGTTTGCTGCTTCTGGATCCCTAACTACAGTCTACTAGCTGGGCCTCTATATGAAACACTGAAAGGAAAAGATGATGATCCTTTTGAATAGAATCCAGAAGTGGCCTTTCAAGAATGGAAAGAGCAGTCAATTCAGACCCTTGCCCTGGAACTCCCTAATTTAGCTAAACCCTTTGACCTTTACATTCCCAGTGAAAGGTGAATCGCCATTGGAGAATTAGTGCAAAAACTGGGACCACTTGAAATGGAACAATGCAAGAATGCCATCCAGGTAGGATAAACTACGGTCACTAAGGGGCTTGGCCCACTGCCACATCTGGCCAAGATACTGGCGGTATCTAAAAACCTGGAAATCAGCAGCCCAAAAGGCCACCTCCCTCCTAAGGGAAAAGGACCCCACGTGGTGATCCTAACCACCAACCATGCCCTGAAGTTGCAGGGTTCGCTCCGTGGGCACACCGACCTCGAGTGAGGAGGCCCTCCAACTCTAACATCCAGAGAGATAACCGGGGGCAACAGGGCACCATGACGACTCGTGTGAACATCACTTGACCTGGAGTTTCTCTCATAAAACAACAAGAGTGTGTCCCAAAAGAGTAGACTACTGCTTGCAGGACTTACTGCACCCAGAGGGGAGCTAATAATCTTGGCGGGGGAACAGTATACCACACTGTCACCATAGAAAAGCCTACAGACACCGTGATGATGGTGGCCAATAAGACCGGCTGGACTCCTGTTTACTTCAAAAGGCTGTTGACTCAGTAGCCATCATGGTCCTTGATCACCACTGACCCTGGACTGTCTGGGAGTTGAGCGGGCAGGGCTCTGACACCTGGTGCTGTTTGTACGTTAATTCAGGGGCCTAATTGAAGAAAGCGCAGACTACTGGTCAGAGCATCTAGGCTGGCAGAGACGGTCAGCCTAAGGTGGCCGAACAAATGTGGGGTGGGGTGAAACCGGCCCCCACAGCGTCTCTGCACATCTCTTTCCTGGACCCTTAAAGGTCATTAGAATCTATAACACTTCCAATGCTGGTGCTCAGGTGGACGAGCAGGGAGGCAGGGGTCCTGGGGACAATCAACGTCACCGGGAGGCTGCTGGGGAGAAGCTCTGACCCTCGCCCCAGGGTATGAGGGCTCCCAACTCAGCACTCAGCAGTTACAGAAGAAGGGTCTGCACCCTCAGCACTCCAAGAATGAGGAACGGGACAAAAGGCAGAGGAGGGGTTTGTCCCCAGCAAAGCCCATTAAAAATCCCTGGGAGATAAAAATAGAATCTGGGCAATAAAGTCAAGTCTAACCTTTTTTATCCTTTGTGCTTTGTCTAATTTCACGTGCTCCTAGGGTCCCGCATGCAGAGGTTCCACACCCGGCACTTCAGACCAGATTTCTTAGTGCAGAATGGCTGGGTCGACACCTCAGCTCCTGGGGCCCAGTGCAGACTCCACGATATAGAGCCTGAGCTACAGCCAACCCGGCCCTCGAGAGCTCCACCGCCTCCCTCCCTCCCACTGACTCTGACAGGATCTCTACACAGCAGCCCAGCCCACAGCCCACGGGGTAGTGCATGCTCTCACCTCTCCATTCTCTGATCAAAATATAAAGTTTCCTTTGCTTGTGAACCAAACTCAGTCTCGATCTGTTGGCCCCAATGACACTGGGCAGGGGGACACTTGTTGGGGTCCACTCTGGAGGATCAGTAACAGAAATTGAGACTATCGTAACCTCAATGAACAGATGTGTGAGCCAAACTGTAGTTAACATAGAACAGTGTATAAGGCTCGGGTAAAATAAGATGTTTTTAACACTTCCATTTGATATTTCCATCACTTTTTATAAGCAAGTTCAGTGAAAAGGTTTGTCTTATTTGTCAGGTCAATATTAGAGAAACGAAGTGATTTCTTTCCAAGGATGTACAGCTAATAATCTTGGTTAAACCTTCAATCTTGTTTTAAATGCTTTTCCATTGAAAATGATACCTCTCTTTCAGCTCCCCCATTTCTGAGAAGTATAAAATCTTATAATTTATTATTACCAAAGGGGAAAGGTGGGAGGAGGGATAAATTAACAGTTTGGAATGAACACATACACACTGCTATGTATAAAATAGATCATCAATAAGGAACTACTGTATAGCACAGGGAACTACACTCAACATTTTGCAATAACCTATAAGGGGAAATAATCTGAAAAAGAATAGATATTTTTATTGACATCATCTATCAATGACAGTTAAAGTGTAGCCTAAGGGAAGCTGGTGGTGAGTGCTTCTGACCCTGAAGACTTCAATCATCTAAAGTTTGGACTCTGCCTACTTCCCAAGGCCCTTAATGAACATATGTGTAGCCGTAGCTTAAAAACTTCCCCAGTTTGGGTTTCGGGGAGACACTGATTTTGAAAAAGCCCTGGTGTTCTCCTTACATGAATGGGACTCTTCCTACTGCTAAAACATGTCTGTCACACCCAGAGGATGGTATACCGTCTGATCGGGAAGAGTTTGGAAAAGGCATCTCATCTCCTCATCTCCTGGTGCTCGGGTTCACCCCTCCAGCGTCTTTACTAACAGTCTCCCCACTTGGAGATGTCAGCACTGTCAACATCCTGTTGCGTACAGTTTGGAATTTGTCCAGAGGATGAAGCGGAAGGATGAGGAACAATGAGAGACAAGTCCTAGGTGTTCAGACAGGCACATGTCACTCTAATTTCCAATCAGGAAGACGAATTGACCAAAGGCTAGGGTTGCCCATGGAAACAGTATAGGGCTTGAGGAAATCCCGCTGCTTTGTGGCCAGTTCCCATAAACACGAGTTGAACAATGGAACTCAGGGGCAGTAAAATTCACAAAACTGCAGAGTTGAAAATATCCATCACTGAAAAATGTCTTGAGGAAAGTCAGAGAAAAGGACTTGTAAGCAAGGGAGAATGGCAGGAAAGGGATTTGAGGAGGTAGAAAGGACTCGCCATTAAGCACAAGAAAAGGAGCTGAACATTGCCAACATTGCAGTTGGCCAAAAAGGGTGTATGCGTTCTTTTCTGTATATATTCAAGAAAAGGGCATACACTTTTTTAGCCAACCAAACAGGTGGGCACTGGAAGTCAATGCTACAAAAGATATCACTTCGCATCAGTCAGAAGAGCCATCCTCATAAAGCGTAAACAACAGAAATGCAGGACAGGGCAACGAGAAGAGGGAGCCCTGTGAGACTTATAGTGGAAATGTATATTGCCAACGGCCATTCTGGAGAAGTGTATTGTGTTTACTAAAGCATCTTAAAAATGAGCTACAGAGCATAGGGCACTTGCACTCATGGGCGTATATCTTGGGAAAAACAAAAATCGAGAGGACACAGGCACCCCAATGTTTACCCCCTCTCTGTTTAAAAGATCCTCGACTAGGATATAACTTAAATGTCTCTGGAGGGAAAAAATGGATAGAGATGTGGTACTTAGGTAGAGTGGAATATTATTCAGCCTGGAAATCAATGAAATATGGCCAGTTGTAACAACTCCGGAGGAGTTACGTATGATCATTCTAAGTGACAGAATTCAAAAAGAAAAAGACACATATCATAAGATATCACTTAAAGGTGGAATCCAAAATGGCTACACATGAAATAAATTACAAAACAAAAACATAGTCAAATATGTAGAAAACACGCATAAGGCTGCTAAACGGGAAAGGTGGGGAGGGGTGAGGCATCATCCAGGAGGTTGAAATTAGCAAAGATACCATTCCAAATACCAAACTGATAATCAACAAGGCCTACACGGTAGCTAAAAGAACTGCACTCAGCACACTCAAGTCACCGGAAAAGAATATATACGACTGGTAAGAATCTGAAAAAGAATTTATTGATGTCTCTCTGTACGTGAATCAAGTGGATGTACAGCAGCAAGAAACAGAGCTTTGAAAATCAGCTGTAACCAATATAGTAATAAATTGAAAAAAATAAACGACAGAGAGACAGAGAAAACCTCTTACAACTTTTCCTCAGGGACGGTGATGCAACATGGATTGAACACATCTAGACCCACAGCAGGATGAGACATAAGGCTGGAAACTGTTTGCGCTAAGAGAAATGTGAGGTTGGGTGAGGAAATGCACACCCTTTAAAGTAATACTACCTGGTACCCATTCAATGGGTCCCAAATCTGCAGGTTCAAGGGATCTTCCTACAGCTAAAACATGCATGGAAAACCCAGAGGACTGTACACCATGTGATCGGGAGATGTGTCTAAAATGCACCTCATTTATCCTCTCCTGGTGCTCCTGTTCACCATTCCAGCCACGCTACTTAGAATCTCCCCACTTGGAGAATCAGCACATTTAAACTTCTGTTTCACACATTTTGCAAATTGTGAGGAGGATGAACGTGAAGAGGGGGAACCAATGAGAGAAGAGTTGTAGGGGTTTGGACGGGCACATATCACTCTAATTTCCCATTAAGAATAAGAATTAAAGAAAGGCTCAGCCTGCCTCGCCGGAGCCAAAATAGGGCCTGAAGCAATCCTGCGGGTTTGAGGCCAGCTCACAAAAGAGCAACTTAAAAAATGGAGCTCAGGGTCACTGCAATTCACAAACCTGCAGAGTTATAAATGAAAACTAACGTCCAAAAATATGTTGAGGTAAGGCAAAGAAGAGGATCTGAATGCAAGACAGAATTGCAAGAAACAGATTTCAAGAGATAGACTGGACTCGTCTTTAACGCACATGAAAAGCGGCAGAATTTCGACAATGATGCAGTTGGCCCAAAAGGGCGTATGCGTTTTTTCCTGATTATATCCAGGAAAAAACGCATACGCACTTTATGGGCAACAAAGCAAGCAAGCAATGCAAATGTGCACAACAAAGAAGTCTCACTTCCCACCGGTCAAAAGGGCCATCCTAAAAAATTGTAAAAACCAGAAATGCAGGACAGGCCATGGAGAACAGGGAGCCTTTATACGCTGATGGGCAGTGTGTGAACTGCCGAGAGCCACTCTGGAGAAGTGTATGGTGGTTCCTAAATCATCTAAAAAACAGAGCTACAGAGCATAGGACACTTCCAATCATGGGAGTATATCTAGGGAAGTCTAAAAATCAACAAGACACAAGCACACCACAGTTTAGGGCTACTCTGTTTACAAGAACCTCAACTTCAGTACACCTTAAATATCCCAGGAAAGAGAACAATGGATAAAGAAGATGTGGTACTTATGTACAATGGAATATCTCTTCACCATGAAATCAATGTAATAAGGCTAGTAGAAGGATAAAGAGTGGATTTAGGTCCGATAATACTACTTGAAATAAGTCAAACAGAAAAAGAAACATATCATAAGATATCACTTATAGAGGGAGGGTAAATATGGCTGCACAAGAAATGAATTACAGAACAGAACAGTGTCTCACATTTAGAAAACACACTTATGTCAGCTTAAGGGGAAAGGAGAGGTGGGGTGATGCATAAAACCAGAGTTTGAAATTAGCACAGATACCGTTCAATAAACCAAATAGGTATTAGACAAGATCTACACCTTGTTCAATGGACAGGCCTCAACACACCCTATACACCGCAGAGAAATATATCTGAGGAATAAGAATCTTAAAACCCATGTATTGATATATCTCCATAAGGGAATCAAGTGTGTGCAGAGCGGCACAAACACAGCAGTGAAAAGGAGCTAAACCCCATTATAGAAATAAATTTTAAAAACAAAACGCTGAAACAATGAAAGAGAGAAAAATTCTTACAAAATTCGCTCAGGGGCTGTGATGCAACCTGGATTGACCACATATAAACCCACAGCTGGATAAGACATAAGGCTGGACACTTGGGGCTGAGAGGATTGGTGAGCTTTGGTGAGCAACTGCCGAAAGTTTAATGCAATACTTCATGCTACTCATTCCAAGGGTCCCAACACTCCAGGTTGAAGGGAATCTTCCTACAGCTAAACCATGCTTGGGAAACCCAGCGACTGGTATACCATATGATCGGGAAAGGTTTCTAAAATGCACCTCATTTTTCCTCTCCTCTCCCTGGGCGGGATGTAAATTGCCAACAGACACTCGGGAGAAGTGTATGGTGTTTCCTGAAACATCTACAAAACAAAGCAACAGAGCCTAGGGCACTTCCACTTATGGTCCTATAGCTTAGGGAAATTAAAATCAAAAAGACACAGCCACCCCAAAGTTTGGGACGCCTCTGTTTACAAGAACCTCGTTTACAGTACAAGTTCAACATCGCAGAAAATGAAAAATGGATAAAGAAGTTGTGGTATTTACTTACAAAGCAATATCACTCAGCAATGAAATCTGTGTCATCAGGCCCTTAGCAGCACAATGAGTGGATTCAGGTATGATGATTCTAACTGAAATAAGTCACACAGAAAAAGAAACATCATAAGATATCAGTAATACACGGAATGTAAACTTGGCTACACAGGAACTGAATTACAGAACAGAACAGGGTCTCAAATTTAGAAAACCAACTTATACTTGCTTAAGGGTAAAGGTGAGTTGGGGTGCTGCATAAAACCAGAGATTGAAATGAGCACAGATAAAGTTCCTTAAGCCAAATATGGAATAGACAAGAGCTACTCCTTGCTCAACGAAATGGACTCAACACCCCATATTAAACGCCTAAGAATGTACCTGTCTTGTAAGTATCGTAAAACCTATGGATTGCTATGTCTCCGAAAGAGAATCAAGCATGTGTACAGGGGCATAAACGCAGCAGTGATAGGATTGGAGAGGTTCGGTGAGCAAATGAAGACCCTTTGAAGTCATATTGCATGGTACCCATAACACGGGTCTCAACTCTCCAGGTTTAAGGTATTCTTCCTTCAGCTAAAACATGCATGTGGAACCCAAGTATGATCAACCATGTGAACGGGAGACGTGTTCAAATATGTCTCAGTTTTCCTCCCCTGGTACTCGGGTGCAACATTCCAGACGCTTTACTAACACTCTCCCCACTTGGAGAGTCAGCGCCTTTAACCTCCTGTTTGGCCCAGTTTGCAATTTCTGCGGAAGATGAACAGGAATAGCGAGAACCAATGAGAGACTAGCTGGAGGTGTCTGGACGGGCAAATTTAACTCTCATTTCCCACCAGGAAGAGGAATTAACCAAAGGCTCAGCGTGCCGTGCCGGAACCAGATTAGGGCCTGAAGCCATCCTGCGGTGTTGCGGCCAGGTCACAAGAAAGCGAGTTGAAGAAAGGAGCTCAGGGGCACTGTAATTCACAAACCTGCAAAGTTATAAATGACAGCTATCGTCCAAAAATAGACTGAAGTAAGGCTGCCAAGAGGACTTGAAAGCGGGGCAGAATTGCAGGAAACCGATTTCAGGAGGTAGACTGGAATTGCATTGAAAGCATAGGAAAAGAGGCAGAACGTCCACAATGAAGCACTTGGCCAAAAAGGGCGTATGCGTTTTTTCCTGAATATATTCAGGAAAAAACGCATACGCCCTTTTTGGCCAACCAAGCAAGATTGCAAAGGAAATCTGCACTACAATGAAGTCTCACTTCCCCCCCGGTCAAAAGGGCGATCTGAAAAAAGTGTAAAATCCAGAAAGGCAGGACAGGCCATGGAGAACTGGGAGCCTTGTTATGCTGATGGGTGGTTGTAAATTGCCAACAACCACTCGGGAGAAGTGTATGGTGTTTCCTGAAACATCTAAAAAACAAAGCAACAGAGCCTAGGGCACTGCCACTTATGGTCCTATAGCTTAGGGAAATTAAAATCAAAAAGACACAGCCACCCCAAAGTTTGGAATGCCTCTGTTTACAAGAACCTCGTTTACAGTACAAGTTCAACATCGCAGAAAGTGAAAAATGGATAAAGAAGTTGTGGTATTTACTTACAAAGCAATATCACTCAGCAATGAAATCTATGTCATCAGGCCCTTAGCATCACAATGAGTGGATTCAGGTATGATGATTCTAACTGAAATAAGTCACACAGAAAAAGAAACATCATAAGATATCAGTAATACACGGAATGGAAACTTGGCTACACAGGAACTGAATTACAGAACAGAACAGGGTCTCAAATTTAGAAAACCAACTTATGCTTGCTTAAGGGTAAAGGTGAGTTGGGGTGCTGCATAAAACCAGAGATTGAAATGAGCACAGATAAAGTTCCTTAAGTCAAATATGGAATAGACAAGAGCTACTCCTTGCTCAACGAAATGGACTCAACACCGCATATTAAACGCCTAAGAATGTACCTGACTAGTAAGTATCTTAAACCTATGGATTGCTTTGTCTTCGAAAGACAATCAAGCATGTGTACAGGGGCATAAACGCAGCAGTGATAGGATTGGAGAGGTTTGGTGAGCAAATGAAGACCCTTTGAAGTCATATTGCATGGTACCCATTACACGGGTCTTAACTCTCCAGGTTTAAGGTATTCTTCCTTCAGCTAAAACATGCATGTGGAACCCAAGTATGATCAACCATGTGAACGGGAGACGTGTTCAAATATGTCTCAGTTTTCCTCCCCTGGTACTCGGGTGCAACATTCCAGATGCTTTACTAACACTCTCCCCACTTGGAGAGTCAGTCCCTTTAACCTCCTGTTTGGCCCAGTTTGCAATTTCTGCGGAATATGAACAGGAATAACGAGAACCAATGAGAGGCTAGCTGGAGGTGTCTGGACGGGCAAATTTAACTCTCATTTCCCACCAGGAAGAGGAATTAACCAAAGGCTCAGCGTGCCGGGCCGGAACCAGATTAGGGCCTGAAGCCATCCTGCGGTGTTGCGGCCAGGTCACAAGAAAGCGAGTTGAAGAAAGGAGCTCAGGGGCACTGTAATTCACAAACCTGCAGAGTTATAAATGACAGCTATCGTCCAAAAATAGACTGAAGTAAGGCTGCCAAGAGGACTTGAAAGCGGGGCAGAATTGCAGGAAACCGATTTCAGGAGGTAGACTGGAATTGCATTGAAAGCATAGGAAAAGAGGCAGAACGTCCACAATGATGCACTTGGCCAAGAAGGGCGTATGCGTTTTTTCCTGAATATATTCAGGAAAAAACGCATACGCCCTTTTTGGCCAACCAAGCAAGCTTGCAAAGGAAATCTGCACTATAATGAAGTCTCACTTCCCCCCGGTCAAAAGGGCCATCTGAAAAAAGTGTAAAATCCAGAAAGGCAGGACAGGCCATGGAGAACTGGGAGCCTTGTTATGCTGATGGGCGGGATGTAAATTGCCAACAGACACTCGGGACAAGTGTATGGTGTTTCCTGAAACATCTAAAAAACAAAGCAACAGAGCCTAGGGCACTGCCACTTATGGTCCTATAGCTTAGGGAAATTAAAATCAAAAAGACACAGCCACCCCAAAGTTTGGGACGCCTCTGTTTACAAGAACCTCGTTTACAGTACAAGTTCAACATCGCAGAAAGTGAAAAATGGATAAAGAAGTTGTGGTATTTACTTACAAAGCAATATCACTCAGCAATGAAATCTGTGTCATCAGGCCCTTAGCAGCACAATGAGTGGATTCAGGTATGATGATTCTAACTGAAGTAAGTCACACAGAAAAAGAAACATCATAAGATATCAGTAATACACGGAATGTAAACTTGGCTACACAGGAACTGAATTACAGAACAGAACAGGGTCTCAAATTTAGAAAACCAACTTATGCTTGCTTAAGGGTAAAGGTGAGTTGGGGTGCTGCATAAAACCAGAGATTGAAATGAGCACAGATAAAGTTCCTTAAGTCAAATATGGAATAGACAAGAGCTACTCCTTGCTCAACGAAATGGACTCAACACCGCATATTAAACGCCTAAGAATGTACCTGACTAGTAAGTATCTTAAAACCTATGGATTGCTATGTCTCCAAAAGAGAATCAAGCATGTGTACAGGGGCATAAACGCAGCAGTGATAGGATTGGAGAGGTTCGGTGAGCAAATGAAGACCCTTTGAAGTCATATTGCATGGTACCCATTACACGGGTCTTAACTCTCCAGGTTTAAGGTATTCTTCCTTCAGCTAAAACATGCATGTGGAACCCAAGTATGATCAACCATGTGAACGGGAGAGGTGTTCAAATATGTCTCAGTTTTCGTACCCTGGTACTCGAGTGCAACATTCCAGACGCTTTACTAACATTCTCCCCACTTGGAGAGTCAGCGCCTTTAACCTCCTGTTTGGCCCAGTTTGCAATTTCTGCGGAAGATGAACAGGAATAGCGAGAACCAATGAGAGACTAGCTGGAGGTGTCTGGACGGGCAAATTTAACTCTCATTTCCCACCAGGAAGAGGAAATATCGAAAGGCTCAGCGTGCCGTGCCAGAACCAGATTAGGGCCTGAAGCCATCCTACGGTGTTGCGGCCAGGTCACAAGAAAGCGAGTTGAAGAAAGGAGCTCAGGGGCACTGTAATTCACAAACCTGCAGAGTTATAAATGACAGCTATCGTCCAAAAATAGACTGAAGTAAGGCTGCCAAGAGGACTTGAAAGCGGGGCAGAATTGCAGGAAACCGATTTCAGGAGGTAGACTGGAATTGCATTGAAAGCATAGGAAAAGAGGCAGAACGTCCACAATGATGCACTTGGCCAAGAAGGGCGTATGCGTTTTTTCCTGAATATATTCAGGAAAAAACGCATACGCCCTTTTTGGCCAACCAAGCAAGCTTGCAAAGGAAATCTGCACTACAATGAAGTCTCACTTCTCCCCGGTCAAAAGGGCCATCTGAAAAAAGTGTAAAATCCAGAAAGGCAGGACAGGCCATAGAGAACTGGGAGCCTTGTTATGCTGATGGGCGGGATGTAAATTGCCAACAGACACTCGGGAGAAGTGTATGGTGTTTCCTGAAACATCTAAAAAACAAAGCAACAGAACCTAGGGCACTTCCACTTATGGTCCTATAGCTTAGGGAAATTAAAATCAAAAAGACACAGCCACCCCAAAATTTGGAACGGCTCTGTTTACAAGAACCTCATTTACAGTACAAGTTCAACATCGCAGAAAGTGAAAAATGGATAAAGAAGTTGTGGTATTTCCTTACAAAGCAATATCACTCAGCAATGAAATCTGTGTCATCAGGCCCTTAGCAGCACAATGAGTGGATTCAGGTATGATGACTCTAACTGAAGTAAGTCACACAGAAAAAGAAACATCATAAGATATCAGTAATACACGGAATGTAAACTTGGCTACACAGGAACTGAATTACAGAACAGAACAGGGTCTCAAATTTAGAAAACCAACTTATGCTTGCTTAAGGGGAAAGGTGAGTTGGGGTGCTGCATAAAACCAGAGATTGAAATGAGCACAGATAAAGTTCCTTAAGTCAAATATGGAATAGACAAGAGCTACTCCTTGCTCAACGAAATGGACTCAACATCGCATATTAAACGCCTAAGAATGTACCTGGCTAGTAAGTATCTTAAAACCTATGGATTGCTATGTCTCCGAAAGAGAATCAAGCATGTGTACAGGGGCATAAACGCAGCAGTGATAGGATTGGAGAGGTTCGGTGAGCAAATGAAGACCCTTTGAAGTCATATTGCATGGTACCCATTACACGGGTCTTAACTCTCCAGGTTTAAGGTATTCTTCCTTCAGCTAAAGCATGCATGTGGAACCCAAGTATGATCAACCATGTGAACGGGAGACGTGTTCAAATATGTCTCAGTTTTCCTCCCCTGGTACTCGGGTGCAACATTCCAGACGCTTTACTAACACTCTCCCCACTTGGAGAGTCAGTCCCTTTAACCTCCTGTTTGGCCCAGTTTGCAATTTCTGCGGAAGATGAACAGGAATAGCGAGAACCAATGAGAGACTAGCTGGAGGTGTCTGGACGGGCAAATTTAACTCTCATTTCCCACCAGGAAGACGAAATAACCAAAGGCTCAGCGTGCCGTGCCGGAACCAGATTAGGGCCTGAAGCCATCCTGCGGTGTTGCGGCCAGGTCACAAGAAAGCAAGTTGAAGAAAGGAGCTCAGGGGCACTGTAATTCAC
Organism: Delphinus delphis; assembly: GCF_949987515.2. NCBI lineage: Eukaryota > Metazoa > Chordata > Mammalia > Artiodactyla > Delphinidae > Delphinus > Delphinus delphis. Next base: position 113,719 of record NW_027192969.1, on the reverse strand, counting down.
AAACCTGCAGAGTTATAAATGACAGCTATCGTCCAAAAATAGACTGAAGTAAGGCTGCCAAGAGGACTTGAAAGCGGGGCAGAATTGCAGGAAACCGATTTCAGGAGGTAGACTGGAATTGCATTGAAAGCATAGGAAAAGAGGCAGAACGTCCACAATGATGCACTTGGCCAAAAAGGGCGTATGCGTTTTTTCCTGAATATATTCAGGAAAAAACGCATACGCCCTTTTTGGCCAACCAAGCAAGCTTGCAAAGGAAATCTGCACTACAATGAAGTCTCACTTCCCCCCGGTCAAAAGGGCGATCTGAAAAAAGTGTAAAATCCAGAAAGGCAGGACAGGCCATGGAGAACTGGGAGCCTTGTTATGCTGATGGGTGGGATGTAAATTGCCAACAACCACTCGGGAGAAGTGTATGGTGTTTCCTGAAACATCTAAAAAACAAAGCAACAGAGCCTAGGGCACTTCCACTTATGGTCCTATAGCTTAGGGAAATTAAAATCAAAAAGACACAGCCACCCCAAAGTTTGGGACGCCTCCGTTTACAAGAACCTCGTTTACCGTACAAGTTCAATATCGCAGAAAGTGAAAAATGGATAAAGAACTTGTGGTACTTACGTACAATGCAGTATCACTCAGCAATGAAATCTATGTCATCAGGCCCGTAGCAGCATAATGAGTGGATTCAGGTACGATGATTCTAACTGAAATAAGTCACACAGAAAAAGAAACATCATAAGATATCACTAATACACGGAATGTAAACTTGGCTACACAGGAACTGCATTCCAAAACAGAACAGGGTCTCAAATTTAGAAAACCAACTTATGCTTGCTTAAGGGGAAAGGTGAGTTGGGGTGCTGCAAAAACCGGAGATTGAAATGAGCACAGATAAAGTTCCTTAAGCCAAATATGGAATAGACAAGAGCTACTCCTTGCTCAACGAAATGGACTCAACACCCCATATTAAACGCCTAAGAATGTACCTGACTAGTAAGTATCTTAAAACCTATGGATTGCTATGTCTCCGAAAGAGAATCAAGCGTGTGTACAGGGGAATAAACGCAGCAGTGATAGGATTGGAGAGGTTCGGTGAGCAAATGAAGGCCCTTTGAAGTCATATTGCATGGTACCCATTCCACGGGTCTCAACTCTCCAGGTTTAAGGTATTCTTCCTTCAGCTAAAACATGCATGTGGAACCCAGAGTATGATCAACCATGTGAACGGGAGACGTGTTCAAGTATGTCTCAGTTTTCCTCCCCTGGTACTCGGGTGCAACATTCCAGACGCTTTACTAACACTCTCCCGACTTGGAGAGTCAGTCCCTTTAACCTCCTGTTTGGCCCAGTTTGCAATTTCTGCGGAAGATGAACAGGAATAGCGAGAACCAATGAGAGACTAGCTGGAGGTGTCTGGACGGGCAAATTTAACTCTCATTTCCCACCAGGAAGAGGAATTAACCAAAGGCTCAGCGTGCCGTGCCGGAACCAGATTAGGGCCTGAAGCCATCCTGCGTTGTTGCGGCCAGGTCACAAGAAAGCAAGTTGAAGAAAGGAGCTCAGGGGCACTGTAATTCACAAACCTGCAGAGTTATAAATGACAGCTATCGTCCAAAAATAGACTGAAGTAAGGCTGCCAAGAGGACTTGAAAGCGGGGCAGAATTGTAGGAAACCGATTTCAGGAGGTAGACTGGAATTGCATTGAAAGCATAGGAAAAGAGGCAGAACGTCCACAATGATGCACTTGGCCAAAAAGGGCGTATGCGTTTTTTCCTGAATATATTCAGGAAAAAACGCATACGCCCTTTTTGGCCAACCAAGCAAGCTTGCAAAGGAAATCTGCACTACAATGAAGTCTCACTTCCCCCCGGTCAAAAGGGCCATCTGAAAAAAGTGTAAAATCCAGAAAGGCAGGACAGGCCATGGAGAACTGGGAGCCTTGTTATGCTGATGGGTGGGATGTAAATTGCCAACAACCACTCGGGAGAAGTGTATGGTGTTTCCTGAAACATCTAAAAAACAAAGCAACAGAGCCTAGGGCACTGCCACTTATGGTCCTATAGCTTAGGGAAATTAAAATCAAAAAGACACAGCCACCCCAAAGTTTGGGACGACTCCGTTTACAAGAACCTCGTTTACCGTACAAGTTCAATATCGCAGCAAGTGAAAAATGGATAAAGAACTTGTGGTACTTACGTACAATGCAGTATCACTCAGCAATGAAATCTATGTCATCAGGCCCGTAGCAGCATAATGAGTGGATTCAGGTACGATGATTCTAACTGAAATAAGTCACACAGAAAAAGAAACATCATAAGATATCACTAATACACGGAATGTAAACTTGGCTACACAGGAACTGCATTCCAAAACAGAACAGGGTCTCAAATTTAGAAAACCAACTCATGCTTGCTTAAGGGGAAAGGTGAGTTGGGGTGCTGCATAAAACCGGAGATTGAAATGAGCACAGATAAAGTTCCTTAAGTCAAATATGGAATAGACAAGAGCTACTCCTTGCTCAACGAAATGGACTCAACACCCCATATTAAACGCCTAAGAATGTACCTGACTAGTAAGTATCTTAAAACCTATGGATTGCTATGTCTCCGAAAGAGAATCAAGCGTGTGTACAGGGGAATAAACGCAGCAGTGATAGGATTGGAGAGGTGCGGTGAGCAAATGAAGGCCCTTTGAAGTCATATTGCATGGTACCCATTCCACGGGTCTCAACTCTCCAGGTTTAAGGTATTCTTCCTTCAGCTAAAACATGCATGTGGAACCTAGAGTATGATCAACCATGTGAACGGGAGATGTGTTCAAATATGTCTCAGTTTTCCTCCCCTGGTACTCGGGTGCAACATTCCAGACGCTTTACTAACAGTCTCCCGACTTGGAGAGTCAGTCCCTTTAACCTCCTGTTTGGCCCAGTTTGCAATTTCTGCGGAAGATGAACAGGAATAGCGAGAACCAATGAGAGACTAGCTGGAGGTGTCTGGACGGGCTAATTTAACTCTCATTTCCCACCAGGAAGAGGAAATAACCAAAGGCTCAGCGTGCCATGCCAGAACCAGATTAGGGCCTGAAGCCATCCTGCGGTGTTGCGGCCAGGTCAGAAGAAAGCGAGTTGAAGAAAGGAGCTCAGGGGCACTGTAATTCACAAACCTGCAGAGTTATAAATGACAGCTATCGTCCAAAAATAGACTGAAGTAAGGCTGCCAAGAGGACTTGAAAGCGCGGCAGAATTTCAGGAAACCGATTTCAGGAGGTAGACTGGAATTGCATTGAAAGCATAGGAAAAGAGGCAGAACGTCCACAATGATGCACTTGGCCAAAAAGGGCGTATGCGTTTTTTCCTGAATATATTCAGGAAAAAACGCATACGCCCTTTTTGGCCAACCAAGCAAGCTTGCAAAGGAAATCTGCACTACAATGAAGTCTCACTTCCCCCCGGTCAAAAGGGCCATCTGAAAAAAGTGTAAAATCCAGAAAGGCAAGACAGGCCATGGAGAACTGGGAGCCTTGTTATGCTGATGGGCGGGATGTAAATTGCCAACAACCACTCGGGAGAAGTGTATGGTGTTTCCTGAAACATGTAAAAAACAATGCAACAGAACCTAGGGCACTTCCACTTATGGTCCTATAGCTTAGGGAAATTAAAATCAAAAAGACACAGCCACCCCAAAGTTTGGAACGGCTCTGTTTACAAGAACCTCGTTTACAGTACAAGTTCAACATCGCAGAAAGTGAAAAATGGATAAAGAAGTTGTGGTATTTACTTACAAAGCAATATCACTCAGCAATGAAATCTGTGTCATCAGGCCCTTAGCAGCACAATGAGTGGATTCAGGTACGATGATTCTAACTGAAATAAGTCACACAGAAAAAGAAACATCATAAGATATCACTAATACACGGAATGTAAACTTGGCTACACAGGAACTGAATTCCAAAACAGAACAGTGTCTCAAATTTAGAAAACCAACTTATGCTTGCTTAAGGGGAAAGGTGAGTTGGGGTGCTGCATAAAACCAGAGATTGAAATGAGCACAGATAAAGTTCCTTAAGTCAAATATGGAATAGACAAGAGCTACTCCTTGCTCAACGAAATGGACTCAACACCGCATATTAAACGCCTAAGAATGTACCTGACTAGTAAGTATCTTAAAACCTATGGATTTCTATGTCTCCGAAAGAGAATCAAGCATGTGTACAGGGGCATAAACGCAGCAGTGATAGGATTGGAGAGGTTCGGTGAGCAAATGAAGACCCTTTGAAGTCATATTGCATGGTACCCATTCCACGGGTCTTAACTCTCCAGGTTTAAGGTATTCTTCCTTCAGCTAAAACATGCATGTGGAACCCAAGTATGATCAACCATGTGAACGGGAGACGTGTTCAAATATGTCTCAGTTTTCCTCCCCTGGTACTCGGGTGCAACATTCCAGACGCTTTACTAACACTCTCCCCACTTGGAGAGTCAGTCCCTTTAACCTCCTGTTTGGCCCAGTTTGCAATTTCTGCGGAATATGAACAGGAATAACGAGAACCAATGAGAGGCTAGCTGGAGGTGTCTGGACGGGCAAATTTAACTCTCATTTCCCACCAGGAAGAGGAATTAACCAAAGGCTCAGCGTGCTGGGCCGGAACCAGATTAGGGCCTGAAACCATCCTGCGGTGTTGCGGCCAGGTCACAAGAAAGCGAGTTGAAGAAAGGAGCTCAGGGGCACTGTAATTCACAAACCTGCAGAGTTATAAATGACAGCTATCGTCCAAAAATAGACTGATGTAAGGCTGCCAAGAGGACTTGAAAGCGGGGCAGAATTGCAGGAAACCGATTTCAGGAGGTAGACTGGAATTGCATTGAAAGCATAGGAAAAGAGGCAGAACGTCCACAATGATGCACTTGGCCAAGAAGGGAGTATGCGTTTTTTCCTGAATATATTCAGGAAAAAACGCATACGCCCTTTTTGGCCAACCAAGCAAGCTTGCAAAGGAAATCTGCACTACAATGAAGTCTCACTTCCCCCCGGTCAAAAGGGCCATCTGAAAAAAGTGTAAAATCCAGAAAGGCAGGACAGGCCATGGAGAACTGGGAGCCTTGTTATGCTGATGGGCGGGATGTAAATTGCCAACAGACACTCGGGAGAAGTGTATGGTGTTTCCTGAAACATCTAAAAAACAAAGCAACAGAGCCTAGGGCACTGCCACTTATGGTCCTATAGCTTAGGGAAATTAAAATCAAAAAGACACAGCCACCCCAAAGTTTGGGACGTCTCTGTTTACAAGAACCTCGTTTACAGTACAAGTTCAACATCGCAGAAAGTGAAAAATGGATAAAGAAGTTGTGGTATTTACTTACAAAGCAATATCACTCAGCAATGAAAACTGTGTCATCAGGCCCTTAGCAGCACAATGAGTGGATTCAGGTATGATGATTCTAACTGAAGTAAGTCACACAGAAAAAGAAACATCATAAGATATCAGTAATACACGGAATGTAAACTTGGCTACACAGGAACTGAATTACAGAACAGAACAGGGTCTCAAATTTAGAAAACCAACTTATTCTTGCTTAAGGGTAAATGTGAGTTGGGGTGCTGCATAAAACCAGAGATTGAAAGGAGCACAGATAAAGTTCCTTAAGTCAAATATGGAATAGACAAGAGCTACTCCTTGCTCAACGAAATGGACTCAACACCGCATATTAAACGCCTAAGAATGTACCTGACTAGTAAGTATCTTAAAACCTATGGATTGCTATGTCTCCGAAAGAGAATCAAGCATGTGTACAGGGGCATAAACGCAGCAGTGATAGGATTGGAGAGGTTCGGTGAGCAAATGAAGACCCTTTGAAGTCATATTGCATGGTACCCATTACACGGGTCTTAACTCTCCAGGTTTAAGGTATTCTTCCTTCAGCTAAAACATGCATGTGGAACCCAAGTATGATCAACCATGTGAACGGGAGACGTGTTCAAATATGTCTCAGTTTTCCTCCCCTGGTACTCGGGTGCAACATTCCAGACGCTTTACTAACACTCTCCCCACTTGGAGAGTCAGCGCCTTTAACCTCCTGTTTGGCCCAGTTTGCAATTTCTGCGGAAGATGAACAGGAATGGCGAGAACCAATGAGAGGCTAGCTGGAGGTGTCTGGACGGGCAAATTTAACTCTCATTTCCCACCAGGAAGAGGAAATAACCAAAGGCTCAGCGTGCCGTGCCGGAACCAGATTAGGGCCTGAAGCCATCCTGCGGTGTTGCGGCCAGCTCAAAAGAAAGCGAGTTGAAGAAAGGAGCTCAGGGGCACTGTAATTCACAAACCTGCAGAGTTATAAATGACAGCTATCGTCCAAAAATAGACTGAAGTAAGGCTGCCAAGAGGACTTGAAAGCGGGGCAGAATTGCAGGAAACTGATTTCAGGAGGTAGACTGGAATTGCATTGAAAGCATAGGAAAAGAGGCAGAACGTCCACAATGATGCACTTGGCCAAAAAGGGCGTATGCGTTTTTTCCTGAATATATTCAGGAAAAAACGCATACGCCCTTTTTGGCCAACCAAGCAAGCTTGCAAAGGAAATCTGCACTACAATGAAGTCTCACTTCCCCCCGGTCAAAAGGGCCATCTGAAAAAAGTGTAAAATCCAGAAAGGCAGGACAGGCCATGGAGAACTGGGAGCCTTGTTATGCTGATGGGCGGGATGTAAATTGCCAACAGACACTCGGGAGAAGTGTATGGTGTTTCCTGAAACATCTAAAAAACAAAGCAACAGAACCTAGGGCACTTCCACTTATGGTCCTATAGCTTAGGGAAATTAAAATCAAAAAGACACAGCCACCCCAAAGTTTGGAACGGCTCTGTTTACAAGAACCTCGTTTACAGTACAAGTTCAACATCGCAGAAAGTGAAAAATGGATAAAGAAGTTGTGGTATTTACTTACAAAGCAATATCACTCAGCAATGAAATCTGTGTCATCAGGCCCTTAGCAGCACAATGAGTGGATTCAGGTATGATGATTCTAACTGAAGTAAGTCACACAGAAAAAGAAACATCATAAGATATCAGTAATACACGGAATGTAAACTTGGCTACACAGGAACTGAATTACAGAACAGAACAGGGTCTCAAATTTAGAAAACCAACTTATGCTTGCTTAAGGGTAAAGGTGAGTTGGGGTGCTGCATAAAACCAGAGATTGAAAGGAGCACAGATAAAGTTCCTTAAGTCAAATATGGAATAGACAAGAGCTACTCCTTGCTCAACGAAATGGACTCAACACCGCATATTAAACGCCTAAGAATGTACCTGACTAGTAAGTATCGTAAAACCTATGGATTGCTATGTCTCCAAAAGAGAATCAAGCATGTGTACAGGGCCATAAACGCAGCAGTGATAGGATTGGAGAGGTTCGGTGAGCAAATGAAGACCCTTTGAAGTCATATTGAATGGTACCCATAACACGGGTCTCAACTCTCCAGGTTTAAGGTATTCTTCCTTCAGCTAAAACATGCATGTGGAACCCAAGTATGATCAACCATGTGAACGGGAGACGTGTTCAAATATGTCTCAGTTTTCCTCCCCTGGTACTCGGGTGCAACATTCCAGACGCTTTACTAACACTCTCCCCACTTGGAGAGTCAGCGCCTTTAACCTCCTGTTTGGCCCAGTTTGCAATTTCTGCGGAAGATGAACAGGAATAGCGAGAACCAATGAGAGGCTAGCTGGAGGTGTCTGGACGGGCAAATTTAACTCTCATTTCCCACCAGGAAGAGGAAATAACCAAAGGCTCAGCGTGCCGTGCCGGAACCAGATTAGGGCCTGAAGCCATCCTGCGGTGTTGCGGCCAGCTCAAAAGAAAGCGAGTTGAAGAAAGGAGCTCAGGGGCACTGTAATTCACAAACCTGCAGAGTTATAAATGACAGCTATCGTCCAAAAATAGACTGAAGTAAGGCTGCCAAGAGGACTTGAAAGCGGGGCAGAATTGCAGGAAACTGATTTCAGGAGGTAGACTGGAATTGCATTGAAAGCATAGGAAAAGAGGCAGAACGTCCACAATGATGCACTTGGCCAAAAAGGGCGTATGCGTTTTTTCCTGAATATATTCAGGAAAAAACGCATACGCCCTTTTTGGCCAACCAAGCAAGCTTGCAAAGGAAATCTGCACTACAATGAAGTCTCACTTCCCCCCGGTCAAAAGGGCCATCTGAAAAAAGTGTAAAATCCAGAAAGGCAGGACAGGCCATGGAGAACTGGGAGCCTTGTTATGCTGATGGGCGGGATGTAAATTGCCAACAACCACTCGGGAGAAGTGTATGGTGTTTCCTGAAACATCTAAAAAACAAAGCAACAGAACCTAGGGCACTTCCACTTATGGTCCTATAGCTTAGGGAAATTAAAATCAAAAAGACACAGCCACCCCAAAGTTTGGAACGGCTCTGTTTACAAGAACCTCGTTTACAGTACAAGTTCAACATCGCAGAAAGTGAAAAATGGATAAAGAAGTTGTGGTATTTACTTACAAAGCAATATCAGTCAGCAATGAAATCTGTGTCATCAGGCCCTTAGCAGCACAATGAGTGGATTCAGGTATGATGATTCTAACTGAAGTAAGTCACACAGAAAAAGAAACATCATAAGATATCAGTAATACACGGAATGTAAACTTGGCTACACAGGAACTGAATTACAGAACAGAACAGGGTCTCAAATTTAGAAAACCAACTTATGCTTGCTTAAGGGTAAAGGTGAGTTGGGGTGCTGCATAAAACCAGAGATTGAAATGAGCACAGATAAAGTTCCTTAAGTCAAATATGGAATAGACAAGAGCTACTCCTTGCTCAACGAAATGGACTCAACACCGCATATTAAACGCCTAAGAATGTACCTGACTAGTAAGTATCTTAAAACCTATGGATTGCTATGTCTCCGAAAGAGAATCAAGCATGTGTACAGGGGCATAAACGCAGCAGTGATAGGATTGGAGAGGTTCGGTGAGCAAATGAAGACCCTTTGAAGTCATATTGCATGGTACCCATTACACGGGTCTTAACTCTCCAGGTTTAAGGTATTCTTCCTTCAGCTAAAACATGCATGTGGAACCCAAGTATGATCAACCATGTGAACGGGAGACGTGTTCAAATATGTCTCAGTTTTCCTCCCCTGGTACTCGGGTGCAACATTCCAGATGCTTTACTAACACTCTCCCCACTTGGAGAGTCAGTCCCTTTAACCTCCTGTTTGGCCCAGTTTGCAATTTCTGCGGAAGATGAACAGGAATAACGAGAACCAATGAGAGGCTAGCTGGAGGTGTCTGGACGGGCAAATTTAACTCTCATTTCCCACCAGGAAGAGGAATTAACCAAAGGCTCAGCGTGCCGGGCCGGAACCAGATTAGGGCCTGAAGCCATCCTGCGGTGTTGCGGCCAGGTCACAAGAAAGCGAGTTGAAGAAAGGAGCTCAGGGGCACTGTAATTCACAAACCTGCAGAGTTATAAATGACAGCTATCGTCCAAAAATAGACTGAAGTAAGGCTGCCAAGAGGACTTGAAAGCGGGGCAGAATTGCAGGAAACCGATTTCAGGAGGTAGACTGGAATTGCATTGAAAGCATAGGAAAAGAGGCAGAACGTCCACAATGATGCACTTGGCCAAAAAGGGCGTATGCGTTTTTTCCTGAATATATTCAGGAAAAAACGCATACGCCCTTTTTGGCCAACCAAGCAAGCTTGCAAAGGAAATCTGCACTACAATGAAGTCTCACTTCCCCCCGGTCAAAAGGGCCATCTGAAAAAAGTGTAAAATCCAGAAAGGCAACAGGCCATTGAGAACTGGGAGCCTTGTTATGCTGATGGGCGGGATGTAAATTGCCAACAGACACTCGGGAGAAGTGTATGGTGTTTCCTGAAACATCTAAAAAACAAAGCAACAGAGCCTAGGGCACTGCCACTTATGGTCCTATAGCTTAGGGAAATTAAAATCAAAAAGACACAGCCACCCCAAAGTTTGGAATGGCTCTGTTTACAAGAACCTCATTTACAGTACAAGTTCAACATCGCAGAAAGTGAAAAATGGATAAAGAAGTTGTGGTATTCACTTACAAAGCAATATCACTCAGCAATGAAATCTATGTCATCAGGCCCTTAGCAGCACAATGAGTGGATTCAGGTATGATGATTCTAACTGAAATAAGTCACACAGAAAAAGAAACATCATAAGATATCAGTAATACACGGAATGTAAACTTGGCTACACAGGAACTGAATTACAGAACAGAACAGTGTCTCAAATTTAGAAAACCAACTTATGCTTGCTTAAGGGTAAAGGTGAGTTGGGGTGCTGAATAAAACCAGAGATTGAAATGAGCACAGATAAAGTTCCTTAAGTCAAATATGGAATAGACAAGAGCTACTCCTTGCTGAACGAAATGGACTCAACACCGCATATTAAACGCCTAAGAATGTACCTGACTAGTAAGTATCTTAAAACCTATGGATTGCTATGTCTCCGAAAGAGAATCAAGCATGTGTACAGGGGCATAAACGCAGCAGTGATAGGATTGGAGAGGTTCGGTGAGCAAATGAAAACCCTTTGAAGTCATATTGCATGGTACCCATTACACGGGTCTTAACTCTCCAGGTTTAAGGTATTCTTCCTTCAGCTAAAACATGCATGTGGAACCCAAGTATGATCAACCATGTGAACGGGAGACGTGTTCAAATATGTCTCAGTTTTCCTCCCCTGGTACTCGGGTGCAACATTCCAGACGCTTTACTAACACTCTCCCCTCTTGGAGAGTCAGCGCCTTTAACCTCCTGTTTGGCCCAGTTTGCAATTTCTGCGGAAGATGAACAGGAATAGCGAGAACCAATGAGAGGCTAGCTGGAGGTGTCTGGACGGGCAAATTTAACTCTCATTTCCCACCAGGAAGAGGAATTAACCAAAGGCTCAGCGTGCCGTGCCGGAACCAGATTAGGGCCTGAAGCCATCCTGCGGTGTTGCGGACAGGTCACAAGAAAGCGAGTTGAAGAAAGGAGCTCAGGGGCACTGTAATTCACAAACCTGCAGAGTTATAAATGACAGCTATCGTCCAAAAATAGACTGAAGTAAGGCTGCCAAGAGGACTTGAAAGCGGGGCAGAATTGCAGGAAACCGATTTCAGGAGGTAGACTGGAATTGCATTGAAAGCATAGGAAAAGAGGCAGAACGTCCACAATGATGCACTTGGCCAAGAAGGGCGTATGCGCTTTTTCCTGAATATATTCAGGAAAAAACGCATACGCCCTTTTTGGCCAACCAAGCAAGCTTGCAAAGGAAATCTGCACTACAATGAAGTCTCACTTCCCCCCGGTCAAAAGGGCCATCTGAAAAAAGTGTAAAATCCAGAAAGGCAGGACAGGCCATGGAGAACTGGGAGCCTTGTTATGCTGATGGGCGGGATGTAAATTGCTAACAACCACTCGGGAGAAGTGTATGGTGTTTCCTGAAACATCTAAAAAACAAAGCAACAGAACCTAGGGCACTGCCACTTATGGTCCTATAGCTTAGGGAAATTAAAATCAAAAAGACACAGCCACCCCAAAGTTTGGGACGCCTCTGTTTACAAGAACCTCGTTTACAGTACAAGTTCAACATCGCAGAAAGTGAAAAATGGATAAAGAAGTTGTGGTATTTACTTACAAAGCAATATCACTCAGCAATGAAATCTGTGTCATCAGGCCCTTAGCAGCACAATGAGTGGATTCAGGTATGATGATTCTAACTGAAATAAGTCACACAGAAAAAGAAACATCATAAGATATCAGTAATACACAGAATGGAAACTTGGCTACACAGGAACTGAATTACAGAACAGAACAGGGTCTCAAATTTAGAAAACCAACTTATGCTTGCTTAAGGGTAAAGGTGAGTTGGGGTGCTGCATAAAACCAGAGATTGAAAGGAGCACAGATAAAGTTCCTTAAGTCAAATATGGAATAGACAAGAGCTACTCCTTGCTCAACGAAATGGACTCAACACCGCATATTAAACGCCTAAGAATGTACCTGACTAGTAAGTATCTTAAAACCTATGGATTGCTATGTCTCCGAAAGAGAATCAAGCATGTGTACAGGGGCATAAACGCAGCAGTGATAGGATTGGAGAGGTTCGGTGAGCAAATGAAGACCCTTTGAAGTCATATTGCATGGTACCCATTACACGGGTCTTAACTCTCCAGGTTTAAGGTATTCTTCCTTCAGCTAAAACATGCATGTGGAACCCAAATATGATCAACCATGTGAACGGGAGACGTGTTCAAATATGTCTCAGTTTTCCTTCCCTGGTACTCGGGTGCAACATTCCAGACGCTTTACTAACACTCTCCCCACTTGGAGAGTCAGCGCCTTTAACCTCCTGTTTTGCCCAGTTTGCAATTTCTGCGGAAGATGAACAGGAATAGCGAGAACCAATGAGAGACTAGCTGGAGGTGTCTGGACGGGCAAATTTAACTCTCATTTCCCACCATGAAGAGGAAATAACCAAAGGCTCAGCGTGCCGTGCTTGAAACAGATTAGGGCCTGAAGCCATCCTGCGGTGTTGCGGCCAGGTCACAAGAAAGCGAGTTGAAGAAAGGAGCTCAGGGGCACTGTAATTCACAAACCTGCAGAATTATAAATGACAGCTATCGTCCAAAAATAGACTGAAGTAAGGCTGCCAAGAGGACTTGAAAGCGGGGCAGAATTGCAGGAAACCGATTTCAGGAGGTAGACTGGAATTGCATTGAAAGCATAGGAAAAGAGGCAGAACGTCCACAATGATGCACTTGGCCAAAAAGGGTGTATGCGTTTTTTCCTGAATATATTCAGGAAAAAACGCATACGCCCTTTTTGGCCAACCAAGCAAGCTTGCAAAGGAAATCTGCACTACAATGAAGTCTCACTTCCCCCCGGTCAAAAGGGCCATCTGAAAAAAGTGTAAAATCCAGAAAGGCAACAGGCCATTGAGAACTGGGAGCCTTGTTATGCTGATGGGCGGGATGTAAATTGCCAACAGACACTCGGGAGAAGTGTATGGTGTTTCCTGAAACATCTAAAAAACAAAGCAACAGAGCCTAGGGCACTGCCACTTATGGTCCTATAGCTTAGGGAAATTAAAATCAAAAAGACACAGCCACCCCAAAGTTTGGAATGGCTCTGTTTACAAGAACCTCATTTACAGTACAAGTTCAACATCGCAGAAAGTGAAAAATGGATAAAGAAGTTGTGGTATTCACTTACAAAGCAATATCACTCAGCAATGAAATCTATGTCATCAGGCCCTTAGCAGCACAATGAGTGGATTCAGGTATGATGATTCTAACTGAAATAAGTCACACAGAAAAAGAAACATCATAAGATATCAGTAATACACGGAATGTAAACTTGGCTACACAGGAACTGAATTACAGAACAGAACAGTGTCTCAAATTTAGAAAACCAACTTATGCTTGCTTAAGGGTAAAGGTGAGTTGGGGTGCTGAATAAAACCAGAGATTGAAATGAGCACAGATAAAGTTCCTTAAGTCAAATATGGAATAGACAAGAGCTACTCCTTGCTCAACGAAATGGACTCAACACCGCATATTAAACGCCTAAGAATGTACCTGACTAGTAAGTATCTTAAAACCTATGGATTGCTATGTCTCCGAAAGAGAATCAAGCATGTGTACAGGGGCATAAACGCAGCAGTGATAGGATTGGAGAGGTTCGGTGAGCAAATGAAGATCCTTTGAAGTCATATTGCATGGTACCCATTACACGGGTCTTAACTCTCCAGGTTTAAGGTATTCTTCCTTCAGCTAAAACATGCATGTGGAACCCAAGTATGATCGACCATGTGAACAGGAGACGTGTTCAAATATGTCTCAGTTTTCCTCCCCTGGTACTCGGGTGCAACATTCCAGACGCTTTACTAACACTCTCCCCTCTTGGAGAGTCAGCGCCTTTAACCTCCTGTTTGGCCCAGTTTGCAATTTCTGCGGAAGATGAACAGGAATAGCGAGAACCAATGAGAGGCTAGCTGGAGGTGTCTGGACGGGCAAATTTAACTCTCATTTCCCACCAGGAAGAGGAATTAACCAAAGGCTCAGCGTGCCGTGCCGGAACCAGATTAGGGCCTGAAGCCATCCTGCGGTGTTGCGGACAGGTCACAAGAAAGCGAGTTGAAGAAAGGAGCTCAGGGGCACTGTAATTCACAAACCTGCAGAGTTATAAATGACAGCTATCGTCCAAAAATAGACTGAAGTAAGGCTGCCAAGAGGACTTGAAAGCGGGGCAGAATTGCAGGAAACCGATTTCAGGAGGTAGACTGGAATTGCATTGAAAGCATAGGAAAAGAGGCAGAACGTCCACAATGATGCACTTGGCCAAAAAGGGCGTATGCGTTTTTCCCTGAATATATTCAGGAAAAAACGCATACGCCCTTTTTGGCCAACCAAGCAAGCTTGCAAAGGAAATCTGCACTACAATGAAGTCTCACTTCCCCCCGGTCAAAAGGGCCATCTGAAAAAAGTGTAAAATCCAGAAAGGCAGGACAGGCCATGGAGAACTGGGAGCCTTGTTATGCTGATGGGCGGGATGTAAATTGCCAACAACCACTCGGGAGAAGTGTATGGTGTTTCCTGAAACATCTAAAAAACAAAGCAACAGAACCTAGGGCACTTCCACTTATGGTCCTATAGCTTAGGGAAATTAAAATCAAAAAGACACAGCCACCCCAAAGTTTGGAACGGCTCTGTTTATAAGAACCTCGTTTACAGTACAAGTTCAACATCGCAGAAAGTGAAAAATGGATAAAGAAGTTGTGGTATTTACTTACAAAGCAATATCAGTCAGCAATGAAATCTGTGTCATCAGGCCCTTAGCAGCACAATGAGTGGATTCAGGTATGATGATTCTAACTGAAGTAAGTCACACAGAAAAAGAAACATCATAAGATATCAGTAATACACGGAATGTAAACTTGGCTACACAGGAACTGAATTACAGAACAGAACAGGGTCTCAAATTTAGAAAACCAACTTATGCTTGCTTAAGGGTAAAGGTGAGTTGGGGTGCTGCATAAAACCAGAGATTGAAATGAGCACAGATAAAGTTCCTTAAGTCAAATATGGAATAGACAAGAGCTACTCCTTGCTCAACGAAATGGACTCAACACCGCATATTAAACGCCTAAGAATGTACCTGACTAGTAAGTATCTTAAAACCTATGGATTGCTATGTCTCCGAAAGAGAATCAAGCATGTGTACAGGGGCATAAACGCAGCAGTGATAGGATTGGAGAGGTTCGGTGAGCAAATGAAGACCCTTTGAAGTCATATTGCATGGTACCCATTACACGGGTCTTAACTCTCCAGGTTTAAGGTATTCTTCCTTCAGCTAAAACATGCATGTGGAACCCAAGTATGATCAACCATGTGAACGGGAGACGTGTTCAAATATGTCTCAGTTTTCCTCCCCTGGTACTCGGGTGCAACATTCCAGATGCTTTACTAACACTCTCCCCACTTGGAGAGTCAGTCCCTTTAACCTCCTGTTTGGCCCAGTTTGCAATTTCTGCGGAATATGAACAGGAATAACGAGAACCAATGAGAGACTAGCTGGAGGTGTCTGGACGGGCAAATTTAACTCTCATTTCCCACCAGGAAGAGGAATTAACCAAAGGCTCAGCGTGCCGGGCCGGAACCAGATTAGGGCCTGAAGCCATCCTGCGGTGTTGCGGCCAGGTCACAAGAAAGCGAGTTGAAGAAAGGAGCTCAGGGGCACTGTAATTCACAAACCTGCAGAGTTATAAATGACAGCTATCGTCCAAAAATAGACTGAAGTAAGGCTGCCAAGAGGACTTGAAAGCGGGGCAGAATTGCAGGAAACCGATTTCAGGAGGTAGACTGGAATTGCATTGAAAGCATAGGAAAAGAGGCAGAACGTCCACAATGATGCACTTGGCCAAAAAGGGCGTATGCGTTTTTTCCTGAATATATTCAGGAAAAAACGCATACGCCCTTTTTGGCCAACCAAGCAAGCTTGCAAAGGAAATCTGCACTACAATGAAATCTCACTTCCCCCCGGTCAAAAGGGCCATCTGAAAAAAGTGTAAAATCCAGAAAGGCAACAGGCCATTGAGAACTGGGAGCCTTGTTATGCTGTTGGGCGGGATGTAAATTGCCAACAGACACTTGGGAGAAGTGTATGGTGTTTCCTGAAACATCTAAAAAACAAAGCAACAGAGCCTAGGGCACTGCCACTTATGGTCCTATAGCTTAGGGAAATTAAAATAAAAAAGACACAGCCACCCCAAAGTTTGGGACGGCTCTGTTTACAAGAACCTCGTTTACAGTACAAGTTCAACATCGCAGAAAGTGAAAAATGGATAAAGAAGTTGTGGTATTTACTTACAAAGCAATATCACTCAGCAATGAAATCTATGTCATCAGGCCCTTAGCATCACAATGAGTGGATTCAGGTATGATGATTCTAACTGAAATAAGTCACACAGAAAAAGAAACATCATAAGATATCAGTAATACACGGAATGTAAACTTGGCTACACAGGAACTGAATTACAGAACAGAACAGGGTCTCAAATTTAGAAAACCAACTTATGCTTGCTTAAGGGGAAAGGTGAGTTGGGGTGCTGCATAAAACCAGAGATTGAAATGAGCACAGATAAAGTTCCTTAAGTCAAATATGGAATAGACAAGAGCTACTCCTTGCTCAACGAAATGGACTCAACACCGCATATTAAACGCCTAAGAATGTACCTGACTAGTAAGTATCTTAAAACCTATGGATTGCTATGTCTCCGAAAGAGAATCAAGCATGTGTACAGGGGCATAAACGCAGCAGTGATAGGATTGGAGAGGTTCGGTGAGCAAATGAAGACCCTTTGAAGTCATATTGCATGGTACCCATTACACGGGTCTTAACTCTCCAGGTTTAAGGTATTCTTCCTTCAGCTAAAACATGCATGTGGAACCCAAGTATGATCAACCATGTGAACGGGAGACGTGTTCAAATATGTCTCAGTTTTCCTCCCCTGGTACTCGGGTGCAACATTCCAGACGCTTTACTAACACTCTCCCCACTTGGAGAGTCAGCGCCTTTAACCTCCTGTTTGGCCCAGTTTGCAATTTCTGCGGAAGATGAACAGGAATAGCGAGAACCAATGAGAGGCTAGCTGGAGGTGTCTGGACGGGCAAATTTAACTCTCATTTCCCACCAGGAAGAGGAATTAACCAAAGGCTCAGCGTGCCATGCCGGAACCAGATTAGGGCCTGAAGCCATCCTGCGGTGTTGCGGCCAGGTCACAAGAAAGCGAGTTGAAGAAAGGAGCTCAGGGGCACTGTAATTCACAAACCTGCAAAGTTATAAATGACAGCTATCGTCCAAAAATAGACTGAAGTAAGGCTGCCAAGAGGACTTGAAAGCGGGGCAGAATTGCAGGAAACCGATTTCAGGAGGTAGACTGGAATTGCATTGAAGGCATAGGAAAAGAGGCAGAACGTCCACAATGATGCACTTGGCCAAAAAGGGCGTATGCGTTTTTTCCTGAATATATTCAGGAAAAAACGCATACGCCCTTTTTGGCCAACCAAGCAAGCTTGCAAAGGAAATCTGCACTACAATGAAGTCTCACTTCCCCCCGGTCAAAAGGGCCATCTGAAAAAAGTGTAAAATCCAGAAAGGCAGGACAGTCCATGGAGAACTTGGAGCCTTGTTATGCTGATGGGTGGTTGTAAATTGCTAACAACCACTCGGGAGAAGTGTATGGTGTTTCCTGAAACATCTAAAAAACAAAGCAACAGAGCCTAGGGCACTTCCACTTATGGTCCTATAGCTTAGGGAAATTAAAATCAAAAATACACAGCCACCCCAAAGTTTGGAACGGCTCTGTTTATAAGAACCTCATTTACAGTACAAGTTCAACATCGCAGAAAGTGAAAAATGGATAAAGAAGTTGTGGTATTTCCTTACAAAGCAATATCACTCAGCAATGAAATCTGTGTCATCAGGCCCTTAGCAGCACAATGAGTGGATTCAGGTATGATGATTCTAACTGAAGTAAGTCACACAGAAAAAGAAACATCATAAGATATCAGTAATACACGGAATGTAAACTTGGCTACACAGGAACTGAATTACAGAACAGAACAGGGTCTCAAATTTAGAAAACCAACTTATGCTTGCTTAAGGGTAAAGGTGAGTTGGGGTGCTGCATAAAACCAGAGATTGAAATGAGCACAGATAAAGTTCCTTAAGTCAAATATGGAATAGACAAGAGCTACTCCTTGCTCAACGAAATGGACTCAACACCGCATATTAAACGCCTAAGAATGTACCTGACTAGTAAGTATCTTAAAACCTATGGATTGCTATGTCTCCGAAAGAGAATCAAGCATGTGTACAGGGGCATAAACGCAGCAGTGATAGGATTGGAGAGGTTCGGTGAGCAAATGAAGACCCTTTGAAATCATATTGCATGGTACCCATTACACGGGTCTTAACTCTCCAGGTTTAAGGTATTCTTCCTTCAGCTAAAACATGCATGTGGAACCCAAGTATGATCAACCATGTGAACGGGAGACGTGTTCAAGTATGTCTCAGTTTTCCTCCCCTGGTACTCGGGTGCAACATTCCAGACGCTTTACTAACACTCTCCCCACTTGGAGAGTCAGCGCCTTTAACCTCCTGTTTGGCCCAGTTTGCAATTTCTGCGGAAGATGAACAGGAATAGCGAGAACCAATGAGAGGCTAGCTGGAGGTGTCTGGACGGGCAAATTTAACTCTCATTTCCCACCAGGAAGAGGAATTAACCAAAGGCTCAGCATGCCGGGCCGGAACCAGATTAGGGCCTGAAGCCATCCTGCGGTGTTGCGGCCAGGTCACAAGAAAGCGAGTTGAAGAAAGGAGCTCAGGGGCACTGTAATTCACAAACCTGCAGAGTTATAAATGACAGCTATCGTCCAAAAATAGACTGAAGTAAGGCTGCCAAGAGGACTTGAAAGCGGGGCAGAATTGCAGGAAACCGATTTCAGGAGGTAGACTGGAATTGCATTGAAAGCATAGGAAAAGAGGCAGAACGTCCACAATGATGCACTTGGCCAAAAAGGGCGTATGCGTTTTTTCCTGAATATATTCAGGAAAAAACGCATACGCCCTTTTTGGCCAACCAAGCAAGCTTGCAAAGGAAATCTGCACTACAATGAAGTCTCACTTCCCCCTGGTCAAAAAGGCCATCTGAAAAAAGTGTAAAATCCAGAAAGGCAGGACAGGCCATGGAGAACTGGGAGCCTTGTTATGCTGATGGGCGGGATGTAAATTGCCAACGACCACTCGGGAGAAGTGTATGGTGTTTCCTGAAACATCTAAAAAACAAAGCAACAGAGCCTAGGGCACTTCCACTTATGGTCCTATAGCTTAGGGAAATTAAAATAAAAAAGACACAGCCACCCCAAAGTTTGGAACGGCTCTGTTTACAAGAACCTCGTTTACAGTACAAGTTCAACATTGCAGAAAGTGAAAAATGGATAAAGAAGTTGTGGTATTTACTTACAAAGCAATATCACTCAGCAATGAAATGTATATCATCAGACCCTTAGCATCATAATGAGTGGATTCAGGTATGATGATTCTAACTGAAATAAGTCACACAGAAAAAGAAACATCATAAGATATCAGTAATACACGGAATGTAAACTTGGCTACACAGGAACTGAATTACAGAACAGAACAGGGTCTCAAATTTAGAAAACCAACTTATGCTTGCTTAAGGGTAAAGGTGAGGTGGGGTGCTGCATAAAACCAGAGATTGAAATGAGCACAGATAAAGTTCATTAAGTCAAATATGGAATAGACAAGAGCTACTCCTTGCTCAACGAAATGGACTCAACACCCCATATTAAACGCCTAAGAATGTACCTGACTAGTAAGTATCGTAAAACCTATGGATTGCTATGTCTCCAAAAGAGAATCAAGCATGTGTACAGGGGCATAAACGCAGCAGTGATAGGATTGGAGAGGTTCGGTGAGCAAATGAAGACCCTTTGAAGTCATATTGCATGGTACCCATTACACGGGTTTCAACTACCCAGGTTTAAGGTATTCTTCCTTCAGCTAAAACATGCATGTGGAACCTAGAGTATGATCAACCATGTGATCGGGAGACGTGTTCAAATATGTCTCAGTTTTCCTCCCCTGGTACTCGGGTGCAACATTCCAGACGCTTTACTAACACTCTCCCCACTTGGAGAGTCAGTCCCTTTAACCTCCTGTTTGGCCCAGTTTGCAATTTCTGCGGAAGATGAACAGGAATAGCGAGAACCAATGAGAGGCTAGCTGGAGGTGTCTGGACGGGCAAATTTAACTCTCATTTCCCACCAGGAAGAGGAATTAACCAAAGGCTCAGCATGCCGTGCCGGAACCAGATTAGGGCCTGAAGCCATCCTGCGGTTTTGCGGCCAGGTCACAAGAAAGCGAGTTGAAGAAAGGAGCTCAGGGGCACTGTAATTCACAAACCTGCAGAGTTATAAATGACAGCTATCGTCCAAAAATAGACTGAAGTAAGGCTGCCAAGAGGACTTGAAAGCGGGGCAGAATTGCAGGAAACCGATTTCAGGAGGTAGACTGGAATTGCATTGAAAGCATAGGAAAAGAGGCAGAACGTCCACAATGATGCACTTGGCCAAAAAGGGCGTATGCGTTTTTTCCTGAATATATTCAGGAAAAAACGCATACGCCCTTTTTGGCCAACCAAGCAAGCTTGCAAAGGAAATCTGCACTACAATGAAGTCTCACTTCCCCCCGGTCAAAAGGGCCATCTGAAAAAAGTGTAAAATCCAGAAAGGCAACAGGCCATTGAGAACTGGGAGCCTTGTTATGCTGATGGGCGGGATGTAAATTGCCAACAGACACTTGGGAGAAGTGTATGGTGTTTCCTGAAACATCTAAAAAACAAAGCAACAGAGCCTAGGGCACTTCCACTTATGGTCCTATAGCTTAGGGAAATTAAAATCAAAAAGACACAGCCACCCCAAAGTTTGGAACGGCTCTGTTTACAAGAACCTCGTTTACAGTACAAGTTCAACATCGCAGAAAGTGAAAAATGGATAAAGAAGTTGTGGTATTCACTTACAAAGCAATATCACTCAGCAATGAAATCTGTGTCATCAGGCCCTTAGCAGCACAATGAGTGGATTCAGGTATGATGATTCTAACTGAAGTAAGTCACACAGAAAAAGAAACATCATAAGATATCAGTAATACACGGAATGTAAACTTGGCTACACAGGAACTGAATTACAGAACAGAACAGGGACTCAAATTTAGAAAACCAACTTATGCTTGCTTAAGGGTAAAGGTGAGTTGGGGTGCTGCATAAAACCAGAGATTGAAATGAGCACAGATAAAGTTCCTTAAGTCAAATATGGAATAGACAAGAGCTACTCCTTGCTCAACGAAATGGACTCAACACCGCATATTAAACGCCTAAGAATGTACCTGACTAGTAAGTATCGTAAAACCTATGGATTGCTATGTCTCCAAAAGAGAATCAAGCATGTGTACAGGGGCATAAACGCAGCAGTGATAGGATTGGAGAGGTTCTGTGAGCAAATGAAGACCCTTTGAAGTCATATTGCATGGTACCCATTACATGGGTCTCAACTCTCCAGGTTTAAGATATTCTTCCTTCAGCTAAAACATGCATGTGGAACCCAAGTATGATCAACCATGTGAACGGGAGTCGTGTTCAAATATGTCTCAGTTTTCCTCCCCTGGTACTCGGGTGCAACATTCCAGACGCTTTACTAACACTCTCCCCACTTGGAGAGTCAGCGCCTTTAACCTCCTGTTTGGCCCAGTTTGCAATTTCTGCGGAAGATGAACAGGAATAGCGAGAACCAATGAGAGGCTAGCTGGAGGTGTCTGGACGGGCAAATTTAACTCTCATTTCCCACCAGGAAGAGGAAATAACCAAAGGCTCAGCGTGCCGTGCCGGAACCAGATTAGGGCCTGAAGGCATCCTGCGGTGTTGCGGCCAGGTCACAAGAAAGCAAGTTGAAGAAAGGAGCTCAGGGGCACTGTAATTCACAAACCTGCAGAGTTATAAATGACAGCTATCGTCCAAAAATAGACTGAAGTAAGGCTGCCAAGAGGACTTGAAAGCGGGGCAGAATTGCAGGAAACCGATTTCAGGATGTAGACTGGAATTGCATTGAAAGCATAGGAAAAGAGGCAGAACGTCCACAATGATGCACTTGGCCAAAAAGGGCGTATGCGTTTTTTCCTGAATATATTCAGGAAAAAACGCATACGCCCTTTTTGGCCAACCAAGCAAGCTTGCAAAGGAAATCTGCACTACAATGAAGTCTCACTTGCCCCCGGTCAAAAGGGCCATCTGAAAAAAGTGTAAAATCCAGAAAGGCAGGACAGGCCATGGAGAACTGGGAGCCTTGTTATGCTGATGGGCAGTTGTAAATTGCCAACAACCACTCGGGAGAAGTGTATGGTGTTTCCTGAAACATCTAAAAAACAAAGCAACAGAGCCTAGGGCACTGCCACTTATGGTCCTATAGCTTAGGGAAATTAAAATCAAAAAGACACAGCCACCCCAAAGTTTGGAACGGCTCTGTTTACAAGAACCTCGTTTGCAGTACAAGTTCAACATCGCAGAAAGTGAAAAATGGATAAAGAAGTTGTGGTATTTACTTACAAAGCAATATCACTCAGCAATGAAATCTATGTCATCAGGCCCTTAGCATCACAATGAGTGGATTCAGGTATGATGATTCTAACTGAAATAAGTCACACAGAAAAAGAAACATCATAAGATATCAGTAATACACGGAATGTAAACTTGGCTACACAGGAACTGAATTACAGAACAGAACAGGGTCTCAAATTTAGAAAACCAACTTATGCTTGCTTAAGGGTAAAGGTGAGTTGGGGTGCTGCATAAAACCAGAGATTGAAATGAGCACAGATAAAGTTCCTTAAGTCAAATATGGAATAGACAAGAGCTACTCCTTGCTCAACGAAATGGACTCAACACCGCATATTAAACGCCTAAGAATGTACCTGACTAGTAAGTATCGTAAAACCTATGGATTGCTATGTCTCCGAAAGAGATTCAAGCATGTGTACAGGGGCATAAACGAAGCAGTGATAGGATTGGAGACGTTCGGTGAGCAAATGAAGACCCTTTGAAGTCATATTGCATGGTACCCATTACACGGGTCTCAACTCTCCAGGTTTAAGGTATTCTTCCTTCAGCTAAAACATGCATGTGGAACCCAAGTATGATCAACCATGTGAACGGGAGACGTGTTCAAATATGTCTCAGTTTTCCTCCCCTGGTACTCGGGTGCAACATTCCAGACGCTTTACTAACACTCTCCCCACTTGGAGAGTCAGTGCCTTTAACCTCCTGTTTGGCCCAGTTTGCAATTTCTGCGGAAGATGAACAGGAATAGCGAGAACCAATGAGAGGCTAGCTGGAGGTGTCTGGACGGGCAAATTTAACTCTCATTTCCCACCAGGAAGAGGAAATAACCAAAGGCTCAGCGTGCCGTGCCGGAACCAGATTAGGGCCTGAAGCCATCCTGCGGTGTTGCGGCCAGCTCAAAAGAAAGCGAGTTGAAGAAAGGAGCTCAGGGGCACTGTAATTCACAAACCTGCAGAGTTATAAATGACAGCTATCGTCCAAAAATAGACTGAAGTAAGGCTGCCAAGAGGACTTGAAAGCGGGGCAGAATTGCAGGAAACCGATTTCAGGAGGTAGACTGGAATTGCATTGAAAGCATAGGAAAAGAGGCAGAACGTCCACAATGATGCACTTGGCCAAAAAGGGCGTATGCGTTTTTTCCTGAATATATTCAGGAAAAAACTCATAGGCCCTTTTTGGCCAACCAAGCAAGCTTGCAAAGGAAATCTGCACTACAATGAAGTCTCACTTCCCCCCGGTCAAAAGGGCCATCTGAAAAAAGTGTAAAATCCAGAAAGGCAGGACAGGCCATGGAGAACTGGGAGCCTTGTTATGCTGATGGGCGGGATGTAAATTGCCAACAACCACTCGGGAGAAGTGTATGGTGTTTCCTGAAACATCTAAAAAACAAAGCAACAGAACCTAGGGCACTTCCACTTATGGTCCTATAGCTTAGGGAAATTAAAATCAAAAAGACACAGCCACCCCAAAGTTTGGAACGGCTCTGTTTACAAGAACCTCGTTTACAGTACAAGTTCAACATCGCAGAAAGTGAAAAATGGATAAAGAAGTTGTGGTATTTACTTACAAAGCAATATCAGTCAGCAATGAAATCTGTGTCATCAGGCCCTTAGCAGCACAATGAGTGGATTCAGGTATGATGATTCTAACTGAAGTAAGTCACACAGAAAAAGAAACATCATAAGATATCAGTAATACACGGAATGTAAACTTGGCTACACAGGAACTGAATTACAGAACAGAACAGGGTCTCAAATTTAGAAAACCAACTTATGCTTGCTTAAGGGTAAAGGTGAGTTGGGGTGCTGCATAAAACCAGAGATTGAAATGAGCACAGATAAAGTTCCTTAAGTCAAATATGGAATAGACAAGAGCTACTCCTTGCTCAACGAAATGGACTCAACACCGCATATTAAACGCCTAAGAATGTACCTGACTAGTAAGTATCGTAAAACCTATGGATTGCTATGTCTCCGAAAGAGAATCAAGCATGTGTACAGGGGCATAAACGCAGCAGTGATAGGATTGGAGAGGTTCGGTGAGCAAATGAAGACCCTTTGAAGTCATATTGCATGGTACCCATTACACGGGTTTCAACTCTCCAGGTTTAAGGTATTCTTCCTTCAGCTAAAACATGCATGTGGAACCTAGAGTATGATCAACCATGTGATCGGGAGACGTGTTCAAATATGTCTCAGTTTTCCTCCCCTGGTACTCGGGTGCAACATTCCAGACGCTTTAATAACACTCTCCCCACTTGGAGAGTCAGCGCCTTTAACCTCCTGTTTGGCCCAGTTTGCAATTTCTGCGGAAGATGAACAGGAATAGCGAGAACCAATGAGAGACTAGCTGGAGGTGTCTGGACGGGCAAATTTAACTCTCATTTCCCACCAGGAAGAGGAAATAACCAAAGGCTCAGCGTGCCGTGCCGGAACCAGATTAGGGCCTGAAGGCATCCTGCGGTGTTGCGGCCAGGTCAGAAGAAAGCAAGTTGAAGAAAGGAGCTCAGGGGCACTGTAATTCACAAACCTGCAGAGTTATAAATGACAGCTATCGTCCAAAAATAGACTGAAGTAAGGCTGCCAAGAGGACTTGAAAGCGGGGCAGAATTGCAGGAAACCGATTTCAGGAGGTAGACTGGAATTGCATTGAAAGCATAGGAAAAGAGGCAGAACGTCCACAATGATGCACTTGGCCAAAAAGGGCGTATGCGTTTTTTCCTGAATATATTCAGGAAAAAACACATACGCCCTTTTTGGCCAACCAAGCAAGCTTGCAAAGGAAATCTGCACTACAATGAAGTCTCACTTCCCCCCGGTCAAAAGGGCCATCTGAAAAAAGTGTAAAATCCAGAAAGGCAGGACAGGCCATGGAGAACTGGGAACCTTGTTATGCTGATGGGTGGGATGTAAATTGCCAACAACCACTCGGGAGAAGTGTATGGTGTTTCCTGAAACATCTAAAAAACAAAGCAACAGAGCCAAGGGCACTTCCACTTATGGTCCTATAGCTTAGGGAAATTAAAATCAAAAAGACACAGCCACCCCAAAGTTTGGGATGCCTCCATTTACAAGAACCTCGTTTACCGTACAAGTTCAACATCACAGAAAGTGAAAAATGGATAAAGAACTTGTGGTATTTACTTACAATGCAGTATCACTCAGCAATGAAATCTATGTCATCAGGCCCGTAGCAGCATAATGAGTAGATTCAGGTACGATGATTCTAACTGAAATAAGTCACACAGAAAAAGAAACATCATAAGATATCACTAATACACGGAATGTAAACTTGGCTACACAGGAACTGAATTACAGAACAGAACAGGGTCTCAAATTTAGAAAAACAACTTATGCTTGCTTAAGGGGAAAGGTGAGTTGGGGTGCTGCATAAAACCAGAGATTGAAATGAGCACCGATAAAGTTCCTTAAGCCAAATATGGAATAGACAAGAGCTACTCCTTGCTCAACGAAATGGACTCAACACCGCATATTAAACGCCTAAGAATGTACCTGACTAGTAAGTATCTTAAAACCTATGGATTGCTATGTCTCCAAAAGAGAATCAAGCGTGTGTACAGGGGCATAAACGCAGCAGTGATAGGATTGGAGAGGTTCGGTGAGCAAATGAAGGCCCTTTGAAGTCATATTGCATGGTACCCATTCCACTGGTCTCAACTCTCCAGGTTTAAGGTATTCTTCCTTCAGCTAAAACATGCATGTGGAACCCAGAGTATGATCAACCATGTGAATGGGAGACGTGTTCAAGTATGTCTCAGTTTTCCTCCCCTGGTACTCGGGTGCAACATTCCAGACGCTTTACTAACACTCTCCCGACTTGGAGAGTCAGTCCCTTTAACCTCCTGTTTGGCCCAGTTTGCAATTTCTGCGGAAGATGAACAGGAATAGCGAGAACCAATGAGAGACTAGCTGGAGGTGTCTGAACGGGCAAATTTAACTCTCATTTCCCACCAGGAAGTGGAATTAACCAAAGGCTCAGCATGCCAGGCCGGAACCAGATTAGGGCCTGAAGCCATCCTGCGGTGTTGCGGCCAGGTCACAAGAAAGCGAGTTGAAGAAAGGAGCTCAGGGGCACTGTAATTCACAAACCTGCAGAGTTATAAATGACAGCTATCGTCCAAAAATAGACTGAAGTAAGGCTGCCAAGAGGACTTGAAAGCGGGGCAGAATTGCAGGAAACCGATTTCAGGAGGTAGACTGGAATTGCATTGAAAGCATAGGAAAAGAGGCAGAACGTCCACAATGATGCACTTGGCCAAAAAGGGTGTATGCGTTTTTTCCTGAATATATTCAGGAAAAAACGCATACGCCCTTTTTGGCCAACCAAGCAAGCTTGCAAAGGAAATCTGCACTACAATGAAGTCGCACTTCCCCCTGGTCAAAAGGGCCATCTAAAAAAAGTGTAAAATCCAGAAAGACAACAGGCCATTGAGAACTGGGAGCCTTGTTATGCTGATGGGCGGGATGTAAATTACCAACAGACACTCCGGAGAAGTGTATGGTGTTTCCTGAAACATCTAAAAAACAAAGCAACAGAGCCTAGGGCACTGCCACTTATGGTCCTATAGCTTAGGGAAATTAAAATCAAAAAGACACAGCCACCCCAAAGTTTGGGACGCCTCTGTTTACAAGAACCTCGTTTACAGTACAAGTTCAACATCGCAGAAAGTAAAAAATGGATAAAGAACTTGTGGTACTTACGTACAGTGCAGTATCACTCAGCAATGAAATCTATGTCATCAGGCCCGTAGCAGCATAATGAGTAGATTCAGCTACGATGATTCTAACTGAAGTAAGTCACACAGAAAAAGAAACATCATAAGATATCAGTAATACACGGAATATAAACTTGGCTACATAGGAACTGAATTACAGAACAGAAGAGGGTCTCAAATTTAGAAAACCAACTTATGCTTGCTTAAGGGGAAAGGTGAGTTGGGGTGCTGCATAAAACCAGAGATTGAAATGAGCATAGATAAAGTTCCTTAAGCCAAATATGGAATAGACAAGAGCTACTCCTTGCTCAACGAAATGGACTCAACACCGCATATTAAACGCCTAAGAATGTACCTGACTAGTAAGTATCTTAAAACCTATGGATTGCTATGTCTCCGAAAGAGAATCAAGCATGTGTACAGGGGCATAAACGCAGCAGTGATAGGATTGGAGAGGTTCGGTGAGCAAATGAAGACCCTTTGAAGTCATATTGCATGGTACCCATTCCACGGGTTTCAACTACCCAAGTTTTAGGTATTCTTCCTTCAGCTAAAACATGCATGTGGAACCCAGAGTATGATCAACCATGTGAACGGGAGACGTGTTCAAATATGTCTCAGTTTTCCTCCCCTGGTACTCGGGTGCAACATTCCAGACGCTTTACTAACACTCTCCCCACTTGGAGAGTCAGTCCCTTTAACCTCCTGTTTGGCCCAGTTTGCAATTTCTGCGGAAGATGAACAGGAATAGCGAGAACCAATGAGAGGCTAGCTGGAGGTGTCTGGACGGGCAAATTTAACTCTCATTTCCCAACAGGAAGAGGAAATAACCAAAGGCTCAGCGTTCCGTACCGGAACCAGATTAGGGCCTGAAGCCATCCTGCGGTGTTGCGGCCAGCTCACAAGAAACCGAGTTGAAGAAAGGAGCTCAGGGGCACTGTAATTCACAAACCTGCAGAGTTATAAATGACAGCTATCGTCCAAAAATAGACTGAAGTAAGGCTGCCAAGAGGACTTGAAAGCGGGGCAGAATTGCAGGAAACCGATTTCAGGAGGTAGACTGGAATTGCATTGAAAGCATAGGAAAAGAGGCAGAACGTCCACAATGATGCACTTGGCCAAAAAGGGCGTATGCGTTTTTTCCTGAATATATTCAGGAAAAAACGCATAGGCCCTTTTTGGCCAACCAAGCAAGCTTGCAAAGGAAATCTGCACTACAATGAAGTCTCACTTCCCCCCGGTCAAAAGGGCCATCTGAAAAAAGTGTAAAATCCAGAAAGGCAGGACAGGCCATGGAGAACTAGGAGCCTTGTTATGCTGATGGGTGGTTGTAAATTGCCAACAACCACTCGGGAGAAGTGTATGGTGTTTCCTGAAACATCTAAAAAACAAAGCAACAGAGCCTAGGGCACTTCCACTTATGGTCCTATAGCTTAGGGAAATTAAAATCAAAAAGACACAGCCACCCCAAAGTTTGGAACGGCTCTGTTTATAAGAACCTCGTTTACAGTACAAGTTCAACATCGCAGAAAGTGAAAAATGGATAAAGAAGTTGTGGTATTTCCTTACAAAGCAATATCACTCAGCAATGAAATCTGTGTCATCAGGCCCTTAGCAGCACAATGAGTGGATTCAGGTATGATGATTCTAACTGAAGTAAGTCACACAGAAAAAGAAACATCATAAGATATCAGTAATACACGGAATGTAAACTTGGCTACACAGGAACTGAATTACAGAACAGAACAGGGTCTCAAATTTAGAAAACCAACTTATGCTTGCTTAAGGGTAAAGGTGAGTTGGGGTGCTGCATAAAACCAGAGATTGAAATGAGCACAGATAAAGTTCCTTAAGTCAAATATGGAATAGACAAGAGCTACTCCTTGCTCAACGAAATGGACTCAACACCGCATATTAAACGCCTAAGAATGTACCTGACTAGTAAGTATCTTAAAACCTATGGATTGCTATGTCTCCGAAAGAGAATCAAGCATGTGTACAGGGGCATAAACGCAGCAGTGATAGGATTGGAGAGGTTCGGTGAGCAAATGAAGACCCTTTGAAGTCATATTGCATGGTACCCATTCCAGGGGTTTCAACTACCCAAGTTTTAGGTATTCTTCCTTCAGCTAAAACATGCATGTGGAACCCAGAGTATGATCAACCATGTGAACGGGAGACGTGTTCAAATATGTCTCAGTTTTCCTCCCCTGGTACTCGGGTGCAACATTCCAGACGCTTTACTAACACTCTCCCCACTTGGAGAGTCAGTCCCTTAACCTCCTGTTTGGCCCAGTTTGCAATTTCTGCGGAAGATGAACAGGAATAGCGAGAACCAATGAGAGGCTAGCTGGAGGTGTCTGGACGGGCAAATTTAACTCTCATTTCCCAACAGGAAGAGGAAATAACCAAAGGCTCAGCGTTCCGTACCGGAACCAGATTAGGGCCTGAAGCCATCCTGCGGTGTTGCGGCCAGGTCACAAGAAAGCGAGTTGAAGAAAGGAGCTCAGGGGCACTGTAATTCACAAACCTGCAGAGTTATAAATGACAGCTATCGTCCAAAAATAGACTGAAGTAAGGCTGCCAAGAGGACTTGAAAGCGGGGCAGAATTGCAGGAAACCGATTTCAGGAGGTAGACTGGAATTGCATTGAAAGCATAGGAAAAGAGGCAGAACGTCCACAATGATGCACTTGGCCAAAAAGGGCGTATGCGTTTTTTCCTGAATATATTCAGGAAAAAACGCATACGCCCTTTTTGGCCAACCAAGCAAGCTTGCAAAGGAAATCTGCACTACAATGAAGTCTCACTTCCCCCCGGTCAAAAGGGCCATCTGAAAAAAGTGTAAAATCCAGAAAGGCAGGACAGGCCATGGAGAACTGGGAGCCTTGTTATGCTGATGGGCGGGATGTAAATTGCCAACAGACACTCCGGAGAAGTGTATGGTGTTTCCTGAAACATCTAAAAAACAAAGCAACAGAGCCTAGGGCACTGCCACTTATGGTCCTATAGCTTAGGGAAATTAAAATCAAAAAGACACAGCCACCCCAAAGTTTGGGACGGCTCTGTTTACAAGAACCTCGTTTACAGTACAAGTTCAACATCGCAGAAAGTGAAAAATGGATAAAGAAGTTGTGGTATTTACTTACAAAGCAATATCACTCAGCAATGAAATCTATGTCATCAGGCCCTTAGCATCACAATGAGTGGATTCAGGTATGATGATTCTAACTGAAATAAGTCACACAGAAAAAAAACATCATAAGATATCAGTAATACACGGAATGTAAACTTGGCTACACAGGAACTGAATTACAGAACAGAACAGGGTCTCAAATTTAGAAAACCAACTTATGCTTGCTTAAGGGTAAAGGTGAGTTGGGGTGCTGCATAAAACCAGAGATTGAAATGAGCACAGATAAAGTTCCTTAAGTCAAATATGGAATAGACAAGAGCTACTCCTTGCTCAACGAAATGGACTCAACACCACATATTAAACGCCTAAGAATGTACCTGACTAGTAAGTATCTTAAAACCTATGGATTGCTATGTCTCTGAAAGAGAATCAAGCATGTGTACAGGGGCATAAACGCAGCAGTGATAGGATTGGAGAGGTTCGGTGAGCAAATGAAGACCCTTTGAAGTCATATTGCATGGTACCCATTACACGGGTCTTAACTCTCCAGGTTTAAGGTATTCTTCCTTCAGCTAAAACATGCATGTGGAACCCAAGTATGATCAACCATGTGAACGGGAGACGTGTTCAAATATGTCTCAGTTTTCCTCCCCTGGTACTCGGGTGCAACATTCCAGATGCTTT
Organism: Delphinus delphis; assembly: GCF_949987515.2. Classification (NCBI taxonomy): domain Eukaryota; kingdom Metazoa; phylum Chordata; class Mammalia; order Artiodactyla; family Delphinidae; genus Delphinus; species Delphinus delphis. The sequence goes on along the minus strand of NW_027192969.1, from coordinate 82,433 downwards.
ACTAACACTCTCCCCACTTGGAGAGTCAGCGCCTTTAACCTCCTGTTTGGCGCAGTTTGCAATTTCTGCAGAAGATGAACAGGAATAGCGAGAACCAATGAGAGGCTAGCTGGAGGTGTCTGGACGGGCAAATTTAACTCTCATTTCCCAACAGGAAGAGGAATTAACCAAAGGCTCAGCGTGCCGTGCCGGAACCAGATTAGGGCCTGAAGCCATCCTGCGGTGTTGCGGCCAGGTCACAAGAAAGCGAGTTGAAGAAAGGAGCTCAGGGGCACTGTAATTCACAAACCTGCAGAGTTATAAATGACAGCTATCGTCCAAAAATAGACTGAAGTAAGGCTGCCAAGAGGACTTGAAAGCGGGGCAGAATTGCAGGAAACCGATTTCAGGAGGTAGACTGGAATTGCATTGAAAGCATAGGAAAAGAGGCAGAACGTCCACAATGATGCACTTGGCCAAAAAGGGCGTATGCGTTTTTTCCTGAATATATTCAGGAAAAAACGCATACGCCCTTTTTGGCCAACCAAGCAAGCTTGCAAAGGAAATCTGCACTACAATGAAGTCTCACTTCCCCCCGGTCAAAAGGGCCATCTGAAAAAAGTGTAAAATCCAGAAAGGCAGGACAGGCCATGGAGAACTGGGAGCCTTGTTATGCTGATGGGTGGTTGTAAATTGCCAACAACCACTCGGGAGAAGTGTATGGTGTTTCCTGAAACATCTAAAAAACAAAGCAACAGAGCCTAGGGCACTTCCACTTATGGTCCTATAGCTTAGGGAAATTAAAATCAAAAAGACACAGCCACCCCAAAGTTTGGAACGGCTCTGTTTATAAGAACCTCGTTTACAGTACAAGTTCAACATCGCAGAAAGTGAAAAATGGATAAAGAAGTTGTGGTATTTCCTTACAAAGCAATATCACTCAGCAATGAAATCTGTGTCATCAGGCCCTTAGCAGCACAATGAGTGGATTCAGGTATGATGATTCTAACTGAAATAAGTCACACAGAAAAAGAAACATCATAAGATATCAGTAATACACGGAATGGAAACTTGGCTACACAGGAACTGAATTACAGAACAGAACAGGGTCTCAAATTTAGAAAAGCAACTTATGTTTGCTGAAGGGTAAAGGTGAGTTGGGGTGCTGCATAAAACCAGAGATTGAAATGAGCACAGATAAAGTTCCTTAAGCCAAATATGGAATAGACAAGAGCTACTCCTTGCTCAACGAAATGGACTCAACCCCGCATATTAAGCGCCTAAGAATGTACCTGACTAGTAAGTATCGTAAAACCTATGGATTGCTATGTCTCCGAAAGAGAATCAAGCATGTGTACAGGGGCATAAACGCAGCAGTGATAGGATTGGAGACGTTCGGTGAGCAAACGAAGACCCTTTGAAGTCATATTGCATGGTACCCATTACACGGGTCTCAACTCTCCAGGTTTAAGGTATTCTTCCTTCAGCTAAAACATGCATGTGGAACCTAGAGTATGATCAACCATGTGATCGGGAGACGTGTTGAAATATGTCTCAGTTTTCCTCCCCTGGTACTCAGGTGCAACATTCCAGACGCTTTACTAACACTCTCCCCACTTGGAGAGTCAGCGCCTTTAACCTCCTGTTTGGCCCAGTTTGCAATTTCTGCGGAAGATGAACAGGAATAGCGAGAACCAATGAGAGGCTAGCTGGAGGTGTCTGGACGGGCAAATTTAACTCTCATTTCCCACCAGGAAGAGGAAATAACCAAAGGCTCAGCGTGCCGTGCCGGAACCAGATTAGGGCCTGAAGCCATCCTGCGGTGTTGCGGCCAGGTCACAAGAAAGCGAGTTGAAGAAAGGAGCTCAGGGGCACTGTAATTCACAAACCTGCAGAGTTATAAATGACAGCTATCGTCCAAAAATAGACTGAAGTAAGGCTGCCAAGAGGACTTGAAAGCGGGGCAGAATTGCAGGAAACCGATTTCAGGAGGTAGACTGGAATTGCATTGAAAGCATAGGAAAAGAGGCAGAACGTCCACAATGATGCACTTGGCCAAAAAGGGCGTATGCGTTTTTTCCTGAATATATTCAGGAAAAAACGCATACGCCCTTTTTGGCCAACCAAGCAAGCTTGCAAAGGAAATCTGCACTACAATGAACTCTCACTTCCCCCCGGTCAAAAGGGCCATCTGAAAAAAGTGTAAAATCCAGAAAGGCAGGACAGGCCATGGAGAACTGGGAGCCTTGTTATGCTGATGGGCGGGATGTAAATTGCCAACAGACAATGGGGAGAAGTGTATGGTGTTTCCTGAAACATCTAAAAAACAAAGCAACAGAGCCTAGGGCACTGCCACTTATGGTCCTATAGCTTAGGGAAATTAAAATCAAAAAGACACAGCCACCCCAAAGTTTGGAACGGCTCTGTTTACAAGAACCTCGTTTACAGTACAAGTTCAGCATCGCAGAAAGTGAAAAATGGATAAAGAAGTTGTGGTATTTACTTACAAAGCAATATCACTCAGCAATGAAATCTGTGTTCTCAGGCACTTAGCAGCACAATGAGTGGATTCAGGTATGTTGATTCTAACTGAAATAAGTCACACAGAAAAAGAAACATCATAAGATATCAGTAATACACGGAATGTAAACTTGGCTACACAGGAACTGAATTACAGAACAGAACAGGGTCTCAAATTTAGAAAACCAACTTATTCTTGCTTAAGGGTAAAGGTGAGTTGGGGTGCTGCATAAAACCAGAGATTGAAATGAGCACAGATAAAGTTCCTTAAGCCAAATATGGAATAGACAAGAGCTACACCTTGCTCAACGAAATGGACTCAACACCCCATATTAAACGCCTAAGAATGTACCTGACTTGTAAGTATCTTAAAACCTATGCATTGCTATGTCTCCGAAAGAGATTCAAGCATGTGTACAGGGGCATAAACGCAGCAGTGATAGGATTGGAGAGGTTCGGTGAGCAAATGAAGACCCTTTGAAGTCATATTGCATGGTACCCATTACACGGGTTTCAACTACCCAGGTTTAAGGTATTCTTCCTTCAGCTAAAACATGCATGTGGAACCTAGAGTATGATCAACCATGTGATCGAGAGACGTGTTCAAATATGTCTCAGTTTTCCTCCCCTGGTACTCGGGTGCAACATTCCAGACGCTTTACTAACACTCTCCCCACTTGGAGAGTCAGTCCCTTTAACCTCCTGTTTGGCCCAGTTTGCAATTTCTGCGGAAGATGAACAGGAATAGCGAGAACCAATGAGAGGCTAGCTGGAGGTGTCTGGACGGGCAAATTTAACTCTCATTTCCCACCAGGAAGAGGAATTAACCAAAGGCTCAGCATGCCGGGCAGGAACCAGATTAGGGCCTGAAGCCATCCTGCGGTGTTGCGGCCAGGTCACAAGAAAGCGAGTTGAAGAAAGGAGCTCAGGGGCACTGTAATTCACAAACCTGCAGAGTTATAAATGACAGCTATCGTCCAAAAATAGACTGAAGTAAGGCTGCCAAGAGGACTTGAAAGCGGGGCAGAATTGCAGGAAACCGATTTCAGGAGGTAGACTGGAATTGCATTGAAAGCATAGGAAAAGAGGCAGAACGTCCACAATGATGCACTTGGCCAAAAAGGGCGTATGCGTTTTTTCCTGAATATATTCAGGAAAAAACGCATACGCCCTTTTTGGCCAACCAAGCAAGCTTGCAAAGGAAATCTGCACTACAATGAAGCCTCCCTTCCCCCCGGTCAAAAGGGCCATCTGAAAAAAGTGTAAAATCCAGAAAGGCAGGACAGGCCATGGAGAACTGGGAGCCTTGTTATGCTGATGGGCGGGATGTAAATTGCCAACAGACACTTAGGAGAAGTGTATGGTGTTTCCTGAAACATCTAAAAAACAAAGCAACAGAGCCTAGGGCACTGCCACTTATGGTCCTATAGCTTAGGGAAATTAAAATCAAAAAGACACAGCCACCCCAAAGTTTGGAACGGCTCTGTTTACAAGAACCTCGTTTACAGTACAAGTTCAACATCGCAGAAAGTGAAAAATGGATAAAGAAGTTGTGGTATTCACTTACAAAGCAATATCACTCAGCAATGAAATCTATGTCATCAGGCCTTTAGCAGCACAATGAGTGGACTCAGGTATGATGATTCTAACTGAAATAAGTCACACAGAAAAAGAAACATCATAAGATATCAGTAATACACGGAATGTAAACTTGGCTACACAGGAACTGAATTACAGAACAGAACAGGGTCTCAAATTTAGAAAACCAACTTATTCTTGCTTAAGGGTAAAGGTGAGGTGGGGTGCTGCATAAAACCAGAGATTGAAATGAGCACAGATAAAGTTCCTTAAGCCAAATATGGAATAGACAAGAGCTACACCTTGCTCAACGAAATGGACTCAACACCCCATATTAAACGCCTAAGAATGTACCTGACTAGTAAGTATCTTAAAACCTATGCATTGCTATGTCTCTGAAAGAGAATCAAGCATGTGTACAGGGGCATAAACGCAGCAGTGATAGGATTGGAGAGGTTCGGTGAGCAAATGAAGACCCTTTGAAGTCATATTGCATGGTACCCATTCCACGGGTTTCAACTACCCAGGTTTAAGGTATTCTTCCTTCAGCTAAAACATGCATGTGGAATCCAAGTATGATCAACCATGTGAACGGGAGACGTGTTCAAATATGTCTCAGTTTTCCTCCCCTGGTACTCGGGTGCAACATTCCAGACGCTTTACTAACACTCTCCCCACTTGGAGAGTCAGCGCCTTTAACCTCCTGTTTGGCCCAGTTTGCAATTTCTGCGGAAGATGAACAGGAATAGTGAGAACCAATGAGAGGCTAGCTGGAGGTGTCTGGACGGGCAAATTTAACTCTCATTTCCCACCAGGAAGAGGAAATAACCAAAGGCTCAGCGTGCCGGACCGGAACCAGATTAGGGCCTGAAGCCATCCTGCGGTGTTGCGGCCAGCTCAAAAGAAAGCGAGTTGAAGAAAGGAGCTCAGGGGCACTGTAATTCACAAACCTGCAGAGTTATAAATGACAGCTATCGTCCAAAAATAGACTGAAGTAAGGCTGCCAAGAGGACTTGAAAGCGGGGCAGAATTGCAGGAAACCGATTTCAGGAGGTAGACTGGAATTGCATTGAAAGCATAGGAAAAGAGGCAGAACGTCCACAATGATGCACTTGGCCAAAAAGGGCGTATGCGTTTTTTCCTGAATATATTCAGGAAAAAACGCATACGCCCTTTTTGGCCAACCAAGCAAGCTTGCAAAGGAAATCTGCACTACAATGAAGTCTCACTTCCCCCTGGTCAAAAGGGCCATCTGAAAAAAGTGTAAAATCCAGAAAGGCAGGACAGGCCATGGAGAACTGGGAGCCTTGTTATGCTGATGGGCGGGATGTAAATTGCCAACAACCACTCGGGAGAAGTGTATGGTGTTTCCTGAAACATCTAAGAAACAAAGCAACAGAACCTAGGGCACTTCCACTTATGGTCCTATAGCTTAGGGAAATTAAAATCAAAAAGACACAGCCACCCCAAAGTTTGGAACGGCTCTGTTTACAAGAACCTCGTTTACAGTACAAGTTCAACATCGCAGAAAGTGAAAAATGGATAAAGAAGTTGTGGTATTTACTTACAAAGCAATATCACTCAGCAATGAAATCTGTGTCCTCAGGCACTTAGCAGCACAATGAGTGGATTCAGGTATGATGATTCTAACTGAAATAAGTCACACAGAAAAAGAAACATCATAAGATATCAGTAATACACGGAATGTAAACTTGGCTACACAGGAACTGAATTACAGAACAGAACAGGGTCTCAAATTTAGAAAACCAACTTATTCTTGCTTAAGGGTAAAGGTGAGTTGGGGTGCTGCATAAAACCAGAGATTGAAATGAGCACAGATAAAGTTCCTTAAGCCAAATATGGAATAGACAAGAGCTACACCTTGCTCAACGAAATGGACTCAACACCCCATATTAAACGCCTAAGAATGTACCTGACTAGTAAGTATCTTAAAACCTATGCATTGCTATGTCTCCGAAAGAGAATCAAGCATGTGTACAGGGGCATAAACGCAGCAGTGATAGGATTGGAGAGGTTCGGTGAGCAAATGAAGACCCTTTGAAGTCATATTGCATGGTACCCATTCCACGGGTTTCAACTACCCAGGTTTAAGGTATTCTTCCTTCAGCTAAAACATGCATGTGGAACCCAAGTATGATCAACCATGTGAACGGGAGACGTGTTCAAATATGTCTCAGTTTTCCTCCCCTGGTACTCGGGTGCAACATTCCAGACGCTTTACTAACACTCTCCCAACTTGGAGAGTCAGTCCCTTTAACCTCCTGTTTGGCCAAGTTTGCAATTTCTGCGGAAGATGAACAGGAATAGCGAGAACCAATGAGAGACTAGATGGAGGTGTCTGGACGGGCAAATTTAACTCTCATTTCCCACCAGGAAGAGGAAATAACTAAAGGCTCAGCATGCCGTGCCGGAACCAGATTAGGGCCTGAAGCCATCCTGCGGTGTTGCGGCCAGGTCAAAAGAAAGCGAGTTGAAGAAAGGAGCTCAGGGGCACTGTAATTCACAAACCTGCAGAGTTATAAATGACAGCTATCGTCCAAAAATAGACTGAAGTAAGGCTGCCAAGAGGACTTGAAAGCGGGGCAGAATTGCAGGAAACCGATTTCAGGAGGTAGACTGGAATTGCATTGAAAGCATAGGAAAAGAGGCAGAACGTCCACAATGATGCACTTGGCCAAAAAGGGCGTATGCGTTTTTTCCTGAATATATTCAGGAAAAAACGCATACGCCCTTTTTGGCCAACCAAGCAAGCTTGCAAAGGAAATCTGCACTACAATGAAGTCTCCCTTCCCCCAGGTCAAAAGGGCCATGTGAAAAAAGTGTAAAATCCAGAAAGGCAGGACAGGCCATGGAGAACTGGGAGCCTTGTTATGCTGATGGGCGGGATGTAAATTGCCAACAGACACTCGGGAGAAGTGTATGGTGTTTCCTGAAACATCTAAAAAACAAAGCAACAGAGCCTAGGGCACTGCCACTTATGGTCCTATAGCTTAGGGAAATTAAAATCAAAAAGACACAGCCACCCCAAAGTTTGGGACGCCTCTGTTTACAAGAACCTCGTTTACAGTACAAGTTCAACATCGCAGAAAGTGAAAAATGGATAAAAAAGTTGTGGTATTTACTTACAAAGCAATATCACTCAGCAATGAAATCTATGTCATCAGGCCCTTAGCATCACAATGAGTGGATTCAGGTATGATGATTCTAACTGAAATAAGTCACACAGAAAAAGAAACATCATAAGATATCAGTAATACACGGAATGTAAACATGGCTACACAGGAACTGAATTACAGAACAGAACAGGGTCTCAAATTTAGAAAACCAACTTATGCTTGCTTAAGGGTAAAGGTGAGTTGGGGTGCTGCATAAAACCAGAGTTGAAATGAGCACAGATAAAGTTCCTTAAGTCAAATATGGAATAGACAAGAGCTACTCCTTGCTCAACGAAATGGACTCAACACCGCATATTAAACGCCTAAGAATGTACCTGACTAGTAAGTATCGTAAAACCTATGGATTGCTATGTCTCCAAAACAGAATCAAGCATGTGTACAGGGGCATAAACGCAGCAGTGATAGGATTGGAGAGGTTCGGTGAGCAAATGAAGACCCTTTGAAGTCATATTGCATGGTACCCATTACACGGGTCTGAACTCTCCAGGTTTAAGGTATTCTTCCTTCAGCTAAAACATGCATGTGGAACCCAAGTATGATCAACCATGTGAACGGGATACGTGTTCAAATATGTCTCAGTTTTCCTCCCCTGGTACTCGGGTGCAACATTCCAGACGCTTTACTAACAGTCTCCCCACTTGGAGAGTCAGCGCCTTTAACCTCCTGTTTGGCCCAGTTTGCAATTTCTGCGGAAGATGAACAGGAATAGCGAGAACCAATGAGAGGCTAGCTGGAGGTGTCTGGACGGGCAAATTTAACTCTCATTTCCCACCAGGAAGAGGAAATAACCAAAGGCTCAGCGTACCGTACTGGAACCAGATTAGGGCCTGAAGCCATCCTGCGGTGTTGCGGCCAGCTCAAAAGAAAGCGAGTTGAAGAAAGGAGCTCAGGGGCACTGTAATTCACAAACCTGCAGAGTTATAAATGACAGCTATCGTCCAAAAATAGACTGAAGTAAGGCTGCCAAGAGGACTTGAAAGCGGGGCAGAATTGCAGGAAACCGATTTCAGGAGGTAGACTGGAATTGCATTGAAAGCATAGGAAAAGAGGCAGAACGTCCACAATGATGCACTTGGCCAAAAAGGGCGTATGCGTTTTTTCCTGAATATATTCAGGAAAAAACGCATACGCCCTTTTTGGCCAACCAAGCAAGCTTGCAAAGGAAATCTGCACTACAATGAAGTCTCACTTCCCCCCGGTCAAAAGGGCCATCTGAAAAAAGTGTAAAATCCAGAAAGGCAGGACAGGCCATGGAGAACTGGGAGCCTTGTTATGCTGATGGGCGGGATGTAAATTGCCAACAACCACTCGGGAGAAGTGTATGGTGTTTCCTGAAACATCTAAAAAACAAAGCAACAGAACCTAGGGCACTTCCACTTATGGTCCTATAGCTTAGGGAAATTAAAATCAAAAAGACACAGCCACCCCAAAGTTTGGAACGGCTCTGTTTACAAGAACCTCGTTTACAGTACAAGTTCAACATGGAAGAAAGTGAAAAATGGATAAAGAAGTTGTGGTATTTACTTACAAAGCAATATCACTCAGCAATGAAATCTGTGTCATCAGGCCCTTAGCAGCACAATGAGTGGATTCAGGTATGATGATTCTAACTGAATTAAGTCACAGAAAAAGAAACATCATAAGATATCAGTAATACACGGAATGTAAACTTGGCTACACAGGAACTGAATTACAGAACAGAACAGGGAATCAAATTTAGAAAACCAACTTATGCTTGCTTAAGGGTAAAGGTGAGTTGGGGTGCTGCATAAAACCAGAGATTGAAATGAGCACAGATAAAGTTCCTTAAGCCAAATATGGAATAGACAAGAGCTACTCCTTGCTCAACGAAATGGACTCAACACCGCATATTAAACGCCTAAGAATGTACCTGACTAGTAAGTATCTTAAAACCTATGGATTGCTATGTCTCCGAAAGAGAATCAAGCATGTGTACAGGGGCAGAAACGCAGCAGTGATAGGATTGGAGAGGTTCGGTGAGCAAATGAAGACCCTTTGAAGTCATATTGCATGGTACCCTTTCCACGGGTTTCAACTACCCAGGTTTAAGGTATTCTTCCTTCAGCTAAAACATGCATGTGGAACCTAGAGTATGATCAACCATGTGATCGGGAGACGTGTTCAAATATGTCTCAGTTTTCCTCCCCTGGTACTCGGGTGCAACATTCCAGATGGTTTACTAACACTCTCCCCACTTGGAGAGTCAGTCCCTTTAACCTCCTGTTTGGCCCCGTTTGCAATTTCTGCGGAAGATGAACAGGAATAGCGAGAACCAATGAGAGGCTAGCTGGAGGTGTCTGGACGGGCAAATTTAACTCTCATTTCCCACCAGGAAGAGGAATTAACCAAAGGCTCAGCATGCCGGGCCGGAACCAGATTAGGGCCTGAAGCCATCCTGCAGTGTTGCGGCCAGGTCACAAGAAAGCGAGTTGAAGAAAGGAGCTCAGGGGCACTGTAATTCACAAACCTGCAGAGTTATAAATGACAGCTATCGTCCAAAAATAGACTGAAGTAAGGCGGCCAAGAGGACTTGAAAGCGGGGCAGAATTGCAGGAAACCGATTTCAGGAGGTAGACTGGAATTGCATTGAAAGCATAGGAAAAGAGGGAGAACGTCCACAATGATGCACTTGGCCAAAAAGGGCGTATGCGTTTTTTCCTGAATATATTCAGGAAAAAACGCATACGCACTTTTTGGCCAACCAAGCAAGCTTGCAAAGGAAATCTGCACTACAATGAAGTCTCACTTCCCCCAGGTCAAAAGGGCCATCTGAAAAAAGTGTAAAATCCAGAAAGGCAGGACAGGCCATGGAGAACTGGGAGCCTTGTTATGCTGATGGGCGGGATGTAAATTGCCAACAACCACTTGGGAGAAGTGTATGGTGTTTCCTGAAACATCTGAAAAAGAAAGCAACAGAGCTTAGGGCACTGCCACTTATGGTCCTATAGCTTAGGGAAATTAAAATCAAAAAGACACAGCCACCCCAAAGTTTGGGACGCCTCTGTTTACAAGAACCTCGTTTACAGTACAAGTTCAACATCGCAGAAAGTGAAAAATGGATAAAGAAGTTGTGGTATTTACTTACAAAGCAATATCACTCAGCAATGAAATCTATGTCATCAGGCCCTTAGCAGCACAATGAGTGGACTCAGGTATGATGATTCTAACTGAAATAAGTCACACAGAAAAAGAAACATCATAAGATATCAGTAATACACGGAATGTAAACTTGGTTACACAGGAACTGAATTACAGAACAGAACAGGGTCTCAAATTTAGAAAACCAACTTATGCTTGCTTAAGGGTAAAGGTGAGTTGGGGTGCTGCATAAAACCAGAGATTGAAATGAGCACAGATAAAGTTCCTTAAGTCAAATATGGAATAGACAAGAGCTACTCCTTGCTCAACGAAATGGACTCAACACCGCATATTAAACGCCTAAGAATGTACCTGACTAGTAAGTATCGTAAAACCTATGGATTGCTATGTCTCCAAGAGAGAATCAAGCATGTGTACAGGGGCATAAACGCAGCAGTGATAGGATTGGAGAGGTTCGGTGAGCAAGTGAAGGCCCTTTGAAGTCATATTGCATGGTACCCATTACACGGGTCTCAACTCTCCAGGTTTAAGGTATTCTTCCTTCAGCTAAAACATGCATGTGGAACCCAAGTATGATCAACCATGTGAACGGGAGACGTGTTCAAATATGTCTCAGTTTTCCTCCCCTGGTACTCGGGTGCAACATTCCAGACGCTTTACTAACACTCTCCCCACTTGGAGAGTCAGCGCCTTTAAACTCCTGTTTGGCCCAGTTTGCAATTTCTGCGGAAGATGAACAGGAATAGCGAGAACCAATGAGAGGGTAACTGGAGGTGTCTGGACGGGCAAATTTAACTCTCATTTCCCACCAGGAAGAGGAAATAACCAAAGGCTCAGCATGCCGGGCCGGAACCAGATTAGGGCCTGAAGCCATCCTGCGGTGTTGCGGCCAGCTCAAAAGAAAGCGAGTTGAAGAAAGGAGCTCAGGGGCACTGTAATTCACAAACCTGCAGAGTTATAAATGACAGCTATCGTCCAAAAATAGACTGAAGTAAGGCTGCCAAGAGGACTTGAAAGCAGGGCAGAATTGCAGGAAACTGATTTCAGGAGGTAGACTGGAATTGCATTGAAAGCATAGGAAAAGAGGCAGAACGTCCACAATGATGCACTTGGCCAAAAAGGGCGTATGCGTTTTTTCCTGAATATATTCAGGAAAAAACGCATACGCCCTTTTTGGCCAACCAAGCAAGCTTGCAAAGGAAATCTGCACTACAATGAAGTCTCACTTCCCCCCGGTCAAAAGGGCCATCTGAAAAAAGTGTAAAATCCAGAAAGGCAGGACAGGCCATGGAGAACTGGGAGCCTTGTTATGCTGATGGGCGGGATGTAAATTGCCAACAACCACTCGGGAGAAGTGTATGGTGTTTCCTGAAACATCTAAAAATCAAAGCAACAGAGCCTAGGGCACTTCCACTTATGGTCCTATAGCTTAGGGAAATTAAAATCAAAAAGACACAGCCACCCCAAATGTTGGGACGCCTCCGTTTACAAGAACCTCGTTTACCATACAAGTTCAATATCACAGAAAGTGAAAAATGGATAAAGAACTTGTGGTACTTACGTACAATGCAGTATCACTCAGCAATGAAATCTATGTCATCAGGCCCTTAGCAGCACAATGAGTGGATTCAGGTACGATGATTCTAACTGAAATAAGTCACACAGTAAAAGAAACATCATAAGATATCACTAATACACGGAATGTAAACTTGGCTACACAGGAACTGAATTCCAAAACAGAACAGTGTCGCAAATTTAGAAAACCAACTTATGCTTGCTTAAGGGTAAAGGTGAGTTGGGGTGCTGCATAAAACCAGAGATTGAAATGAGCACAGATAAAGTTCCTTAAGCCAAATATGGAATAGACAAGAGCTACTCCTTGCTCAACGAAATGGACTCAACACCACATATTAAACGCCTAAGAATGTACCTGACTAGTAAGTATCTTAAAACCTATGGATTGCTATGTCTCCAAAAGAGAATCAAGCGTGTGTACAGGGGCATAAACGCAGCAGTGATAGGATTGGAGAGGTTCGGTGAGCAAATGAAGACCCTTTGAAGTCATATTGCATGGTACCCATTACACGGGTCTCAACTCTCCAGGTTTAAGGTATTCTTCCTTCAGCTAAAACATGCATGTAGAACCCAAGTATGATCAACCATGTGAACGGGAGACGTGTTCAAATATGTCTCAGTTTTCCTCCCCTGGTACTCGGGTGCAACATTCCAGACGCTTTACTAACACTCTCCCCACTTGGAGAGTCAGCGCCTTTAACCTCCTGTTTGGCCCAGTTTGCAATTTCTGCGGAAGATGAACAGGAATAGCGAGAACCAATGAGAGACTAGCTGGAGGTGTCTGGACGGGCAAATTTAACTCTCATTTCCCACCAGGAAGAGGAAATAACCAAAGGCTCAGCGTGCCGTGCCAGAACCAGATTAGGGCCTGAAGCCATCCTGCGGTGTTGCGGCCAGGTCACAAGAAAGCGAGTTGAAGAAAGGAGCTCAGGGGCACTGTAATTCACAAACCTGCAGAGTTATAAATGACAGCTATCGTCCAAAAATAGACTGAAGTAAGGCTGCCAAGAGGACTTGAAAACGGGGCAGAATAGCAGGAAACCGATTTCAGGAGGTAGACTGGAATTGCATTGAAAGCATAGGAAAAGAGGCAGAACGTCCACAATGATGCACTGGGCCAAGAAGGGCGTATGCGTTTTTTCCTGAATATATTCAGGAAAAAACGCATACGCACTTTTTGGCCAACCAAGCAAGCTTGCAAAGGAAATCTGCACTACAATGAAGTCTCACTTCCCCCCAGTCAAAAGGGCCATCTGAAAAAAGTGTAAAATCCAGAAAGGCAGGACAGGCTATGGAGAACTGGGAGCCTTGTTATGCTGATGGGCGGGATGTAAATTGCCAACAGACACTTGGGAGAAGTGTATGGTGTTTCCTGAAACATCTAAAAAACAAAGCAACAGAGCCTAGGGCACTGCCACTTATGGTCCTACAGCTTAGGGAAATTAAAATCAAAAAGACACAGCCACCCCAAAGTTTGGGACACCTCTGTTTACAAGAACCTCGTTTACATTACAAGTTCAACATCGCAGAAAGTGAAAAATGGATAAAGAAGTTGTGGTATTTACTTACAAAGCAATATCACTCAGCAATGAAATCTGTGTCATCAGGCCCTTAGCAGCACAAAGAGTGGATTCAGGTATGATGATTCTAACTGAAGTAAGTGACACAGAAAAAGAAACATCATAAGATATCAGTAATACACGGAATGTAAACTTGGCTACACAGGAACTGAATTACAGAACAGAACAGGGTCCCAAAATTTAGAAAACCAATTTATGCTTGCTTAAGGGGAAAGGTGAGTTGGGGTGCTGCATAAAACCAGAGATTGAAATGAGCACAGATAAAGTTCCTTAAGTCAAATATGGAATAGACAAGAGCTACTCCTTGCTCAACGAAATGGACTCAACATCGCATATTAAACGCCTAAGAATGTACCTGGCTAGTAAGTATCTTAAAACCTATGGATTGCTATGTCTCCGAAAGAGAATCAAGCATGTGTACAGGGGCATAAACGCAGCAGTGATAGGATTGGAGAGGTTCGGTGAGCAAATGAAGACCCTTTGAAGTCATATTGCATGGTACCCATTACACGGGTCTTAACTCTACAGGTTTAAGGTATTCTTCCTTCAGCTAAAACATGCATGTGGAACCCAAGTATGATCAACCATGTGATCGGGAGACGTGTTCAAATATGTCTCAGTTTTCCTCCCCTGGTACTCGGGTGCAACATTCCAGACGCTTTACTAACACTCTCCCCACTTGGAGAGTCAGCGCCTTTAACCTCCTATTTGGCCCAGTTTGCAATTTCTGCGGAAGATGAACAGGAATAGCGAGAACCAATGAGAGAGTAGCTGGAGGTGTCTGGACGGGCAAATTTAACTCTCATTTCCCACCAGGAAGAGGAAATAAGTAAAGGCTCAGCGTGCCGTGTCAGAACCAGATTAGGGCCTGAAGCCATCCTGCGGTGTTGCGGCCAGCTCAAAAGAAAGCGAGTTGAAGAAAGGAGCTCAGGGGCACTGTAATTCACAAACCTGCAGAGTTATAAATGACAGCTATCGTCCAAAAATAGACTGAAGTAAGGCTGCCAAGAGGAATTGAAAGCGGGGCAGAATTGCAGGAAACCGATTTCAGGAGGTAGACTGGAATTGCATTGAAAGCATAGGAAAAGAGGCAGAACGTCCACAATGATGCACTGGGCCAAGAAGGGCGTATGCGTTTTTTCCTGAATATATTCAGGAAAAAACGCATACGCCCTTTTTGGCCAACCAAGCAAGCTTGCAAAGGAAATCTGCACTACAATGAAGTCTCACTTCCCCCCGGTCAAAAGGGTCATCTGAAAAAAGTGTAAAATCCAGAAAGGCAGGACAGGCCATGGAGAACTGGGAGCCTTGTTATGCTGATGGGCGGGATGTAAATTGCCAACAACCACTTGGGAGAAGTGTATGGTGTTTCCTGAAACATCTAAAAAACAAAGCAACAGAACCTAGGGCACTTCCACTTATGGTCCTATAGCTTAGGGAAATTAAAATCAAAAAGACACAGCCACCCCAAAGTTTGGAACGGCTCTGTTTACAAGAACCTCATTTACAGTACAAGTTCAACATCGCAGAAAGTGAAAAATGGATAAAGAAGTTGTGGTATTTACTTACAAAGCAATATCACTCAGCAATGAAATCTGTGTCATCAGGCCCTTAGCAGCACAAAGAGTGGATTCAGGTATGATGATTCTAACTGAAGTAAGTCACACAGAAAAAGAAACATCATAAGATATCAGTAATACACGGAATGTAAACTTGGCTACACAGGAACTGAATTACAGAACAGAACAGGGTCCCAAAATTTAGAAAACCAATTTATGCTTGCTTAAGGGGAAAGGTGAGTTGGGGTGCTGCATAAAACCAGAGATTGAAATGAGCACAGATAAAGTTCCTTAAGTCAAATATGGAATAGACAAGAGCTACTCCTTGCTCAACGAAATGGACTCAACATCGCATATTAAACGCCTAAGAATGTACCTGGCTAGTAAGTATCTTAAAACCTATGGATTGCTATGTCTCCGAAAGAGAATCAAGCATGTGTACAGGGGCATAAACGCAGCAGTGATAGGATTGGAGAGGTTCGGTGAGCAAATGAAGACCCTTTGAAGTCATATTGCATGGTACCCATTACACGGGTCTTAACTCTCCAGGTTTAAGGTATTCTTCCTTCAGCTAAAACATGCATGTGGAACCCAAGTATAATCAACCATGTGAACGGGAGACGTGTTCAAATATGTCTCAGTTTTCCTCCCCTGGTACTCGGGTGCAACATTCCAGACGCTTTACTAACACTCTCCCCACTTGGAGAGTCAGCGCCTTTAACCTCCTGTTTGGCCCAGTTTGCAATTTCTGCGGAAGATGAACAGGAATAGCGAGAACCAATGAGAGACTAGCTGGAGGTGTCTGGACGGGCAAATTTAACTCTCATTTCCCACCAGGAAGAGGAAATAAGTAAAGGCTCAGCGTGCCGTGTCAGAACCAGATTAGGGCCTGAAGCCATCCTGCGGTGTTGCGGCCAGGTCACAAGAAAGCGAGTTGAAGAAAGGAGCTCAGGGGCACTGTAATTCACAAACCTGCAGAGTTATAAATGACAGCTATCGTCCAAAAATAGACTGAAGTAAGGCTGCCAAGAGGACTTGAAAGCGGGGCAGAATTGCAGGAAACCGATTTCAGGAGGTAGACTGGAATTGCATTGAAAGCATAGGAAAAGAGGCAGAACGTCCACAATGATGCACTTGGCCAAAAAGGGCGTATGCGTTTTTTCCTGAATATATTCAGGAAATATATATTCAGGAAAAAACGCATACGCACTTTTTGGCCAACCAAGCAAGCTTGCAAAGGAAATCTGCACTACAATGAAGTCTCACTTCCCCCCGGTCAAAAGGGCCATCTGAAAAAAATGTAAAATCCAGAAAGGCAGGACAGGCCATGGAGAACTGGGAGCCTTGTTATGCTGATGGGCGGGATGTAAATTGCCAACGGACACTCCGGAGAAGTGTATGGTGTTTCCTGAAACATCTAAAAAACAAAGCAACAGAGCCTAGGGCACTGCCACTTATGGTCCTACAGCTTAGGGAAATTAAAATCAAAAAGACACAGCCACCCCAAAGTTTGGGACGCCTCTGTTTACAAGAACCTCGTTTATAGTACAAGTTCAACATCGCAGAAAGTGAAAAATGGATAAAGCAGTTGTGGTATTTACTTACAAACCAATATCACTCAGCAATGAAATCTATGTCATCAGGCCCTTAGCATCACAATGAGTGGATTCAGGTATGATGATTCTAACTGAAATAAGTCACACAGAAAAAGAAACATCATAAGATATCAGTAATACACGGAATGGAAACTTGGCTACACAGGAACTGAATTACAGAACAGAACAGGGTCTCAAATTTAGAAAACCAACTTATGCTTGCTTAAGGGGAAAGGTGAGTTGGGGTGCTGCATAAAACCAGAGATTGAAATGAGCACAGATAAAGTTCCTTAAGCCAAATATGGAATAGACAAGAGCTACTCCTTGCTCAACGAAATGGACTCAACACCGCATATTAAACGCCTAAGAATGTACCTGACTAGTAAGTATCTTAAAACCTATGGATTGCTATGTCTCCAAAAGAGAATCAAGCATGTGTACAGGGGCATAAACGCAGCAGTGATAGGATTGGAGAGGTTCGGTGAGCAAATGAAGACCCTTTGAAGTCATATTGCATGGTACCCATTCCACGGGTTTCAACTACCCAGGTTTAAGGTATTCTCCCTTCAGGTAAAACATGCATGTGGAACCTAGAGTATGATCAACCATGTGATCGGGAGACGTGTTCAAATATGTCTCAGTTTTCGTACCCTGGTACTCGGGTGCAACATTCCGGACGCTTTACTAACACTCTCCCGACTTGGAGAGTCAGTCCCTTTAACCTCCTGTTTGGCCCAGTTTGCAATTTCTGCGGAAGATGAACAGGAATAGCGAGAACCAATGTAGACTAGCTGGAGGTGTCTGGACGGGCAAATTTAACTCTCATTTCCTACCAGGAAGAGGAATTAACCAAAGGCTCAGCGTGCCATGCCAGAACCAGATTAGGGCCTGAAGCCATCTTGCGGTGTTGCGGCCAGCTCAAAAGAAAGCGAGTTTAAGAAAGGAGCTCAGGGGCACTGTAATTCACAAACCTGCAGAGTTATAAATGACAGCTATCGTCGAAAAATATACTGAAGTAAGGCTGCCAAGAGGACTTGAAAGCGGGGCAGAATTGCAGGAAACCGATTTCAGGAGGTAGACTGGAATTGCATTGAAAGCATAGGAAAAGAGGCAGAACGTCCACAATGATGCACTTGGCCAAAAAGGGCGTATGCGTTTTTTCCTGAATATATTCAGGAAAAAACGCATACGCCCTTTTTGGCCAACCAAGCAAGCTTGCAAAGGAAATCTGAACTACAATGAAGTCTCACTTCCCCCCGGTCCACAGGGCCATCTGAAAAAAGTGTAAAATCCAGAAAGGCAGGACAGGCCATGGAGAACTGGGAGCCTTGTTATGCTGATGGGCGGGATGTAAATTGCCAAGAACCACTCGGGAGAAGTGTATGGTGTTTCCTGAAACATCTAAAAAACAAAGCAACAGAACCTAGGGCACTTCCACTTATGGTCCTATAGCTTAGGGAAATTAAAATCAAAAAGACACAGCCACCCAAAAGTTTGGGACGCCTCTGTTTACAAGAACCTCGTTTACAGTACAAGTTCAACATTGCAGAAAGTGAAAAATGGATAAAGAAGTTGTGGTATTTACTTACAAAGCAATATCACTCAGCAATGAAATCTGTGTCATCAGGCCCTTAGCAGCACAATGAGTGGATTCAGGTATGATGATTCTAACTGAAGTAAGTCACACAGAAAAAGAAACATCATAAGATATCAGTAATACACGGAATGTAAACTTGGCTACACAGGAACTGAATTACAGAACAGAACAGGGTCTCAAATTTAGAAAACCAACTTATGCTTGCTTAAGGGTAAAGATGAGTTGGGGTGCTGCATAAAACCAGAGATTGAAATGAGCACAGATAAAGTTCCTTAAGCCAAATATGGAATAGACAAGAGCTACTCCTTGCTCAACGAAATGGACTCAACACCGCATATTAAACGCCTAAAAATGTACCTGACTAGTAAGTATCTTAAAACCTATGGATTGCTATGTCTCCAAAAGAGAATCAAGCATGTGTACAGGGGCATAAACGCAGCAGTGATAGGATTGGAGAGGTTCGGTGAGCAAATGAAGACCCTTTGAAGTCATATTGCATGGTACCCATTACACGGGTCTTAACTCTCCAGGTTTAAGGTATTCTTCCTTCAGCTAAAACATGCATATGGAACCCAAGTATGATCAACCATGTGAACGGGAGACGTGTTCAAATATGTCTCAGTTTTCGTACCCTGGTACTCGGGTGCAACATTCCAGACGCTTTACTAACACTCTCCCGACTTGGAGAGTCAGTCCCTTTAACCTCCTGTTTGGCCCAGTTTGCAATTTCTGCGGAAGATGAACAGGAATAGCGAGAACCAATGAGAGAGTAGCTGGAGGTGTCTGAACGGGCAAATTTAACTCTCATTTCCCAAGAGGAAGAGGAATTAACCAAAGGCTCAGCATGCCGCGCCGGAACCAGATTAGGGCCTAAAGCCATCATGCGGTGTTGCGGCCAGGTCACAAGAAAGCGAGTTGAAGAAAGGAGCTCAGGGGCACTGTAATTCACACACCTGCAGAGTTATAAATGACAGCTATCGTCCAAAAATAGACTGAAGTAAGGCTGCCAAGAGGACTTGAAAGCGGGGCAGAATTGCAGGAAACCGATTTCAGGAGGTAGACTGGAATTGCATTGAAAGCATAGGAAAAGAGGCAGAACGTCCACAATGATGCACTTGGCCAAAAAGGGCGTATGCGTTTTTTCCTGAATATATTCAGGAAAAAACGCATACGCCCTTTTTGGCCAACCAAGCAAGCTTGCAAAGGAAATCTGCACTACAATGAAGTCTCACTTCCCCCCGGTCAAAAGGGCCATCTGAAAAAAGTGTAAAATCCAGAAAGGCAGGACAGGCCATGGAGAACTGGGAGCCTTGTTATGCTGATGGGCGGGATGTAAATTGCCACAGACACTCGGGAGAAGTGTATGGTGTTTCCTGAAACATCTAAAAAACAAAGCAACAGAGCCTAGGGCACTTCCACTTATGGTCCTATAGCTTAGGGAAATTAAAATCAAAAAGACACAGCCACCCCAAAGTTTGAGACGCCTCCGTTTACAGGAACCTCGTTTACCGTAGAAGTTCAATATCACAGAAAGTGAAAAATGGATAAAGAACTTGTGGTACTTACGTACAATGCAGTATCACTCAGCAATGAAATCTATGTCATCAGGCCCGTAGCAGCATAATGAGTGGATTCAGGTACGATGATTCTAACTGAAATAAGTCACACAGAAAAAGAAACATCATAAGATATCACTAATACACGGAATGTAAACTTGGCTACACAGGAACTGCATTCCAAAACAGAACAGGGTCTCAAATTTAGAAAACCAACTTATGCTTGCTTAAGGGGAAAGGTGAGTTGGGGTGCTGCATAAAACCAGAGATTGAAATGAGCACAGATAAAGTTCCTTAAGTCAAATATGGAATAGACAAGAGCTACTCCTTGCTCAACGAAATGGACTCAACACCGCATATTAAACGCCTAAGAATGTACCTGACTAGTAAGTATCTTAAAACCTATGGATTGCTATGTCTCCAAAAGAGAATCAAGCGTGTGTACAGGGGCATAAACGCAGCAGTGATAGGATTGGAGAGGTTCAGTGAGCAAATGAAGGCCCTTTGAAGTCATATTGCATGGTACCCATTCCACGGGTTTCAACTACCCAGGTTTTAGGTATTCTTCCTTCAGCTAAAATATGCATGTGGAACCCAGAGTATGATCAACCATGTGATCGGGAGACGTGTTCAAATATGTCTCAGTTTTCCTCCCCTGGTACTCGGGTGCAACATTCCAGACGCTTTACTAACACTCTCCCCACTTGGAGAGTCAGCGCCTTTAACCTCCTGTTTGGCCCAGTTTGCAATTTCTGCGGAAGATGAACAGGAATAGCGAGAACCAATGAGAGGCTAGCTCGAGGTGTCTGGACGGGCAAATTTAACTCTCATTTCCCAACAGGAAGAGGAAATAACCAAAGGCTCAGCGTGCCGTACCGGAACCTGATTAGGGCCTGAAGCCATCCTGCGGTGTTGCGGCCAGCTCAAAAGAAAGCGAGTTGAAGAAAGGAGCTCAGGGGCACTGTAATTCACAAACCTGCAGAGTTATAAATGACAGCTATCGTCCAAAAATAGACTGAAGTAAGGCTGCCAAGAGGACTTGAAAGCGGGGCAGAATTGCAGGAAACCGATTTCAGGAGGTAGACTGGAATTGCATTGAAAGCATAGGAAAAGAGGCAGAACGTCCACAATGATGCACTTGGCCAAAAAGGGCGTATGCGTTTTTTCCTGAATATATTCAGGAAAAAACGCATACGCCCTTTTTGGCCAACCAAGCAAGCTTGCAAAGGAAATCTGCACTACAATGAAGTCTCACTTCCCCCCGGTCAAAAGGGCCATCTCAAAAATGTGTAAAATCCAGAAAGGCAGGACAGGCCATGGAGAACTGGGAGCCTTGATATGCTGATGGGCGGGATGTAAATTGCCAACAACCACTCGGGAGAAGTGTATGGTGTTTCCTGAAACATCTAAAAAACAAAGCAACAGAACCTAGGGCACTTCCACTTATGGTCCTATAGCTTAGGGAAATTAAAATCAAAAAGACACAGCCACCCCAAAATTTGGAACGGCTCTGTTTACAAGAACCTCGTTTACAGTACAAGTTCAACATCGCAGAAAGTGAAAAATGGATAAAGAAGTTGTGGTATTTACTTACAAAGCAATATCAGTCAACAATGAAATCTGTGTCATCAGGCCCTTAGCAGCACAATGAGTGGATTCAGGTATGATGATTCTAACTGAAATAAGTCACACAGAAAAAGAAACATCATAAGATATCAGTAATACACGGAATGTAAACTTGGCTACACAGGAACTGAATTACAGAACAGAACAGGGTCTCAAATTTAGAAAACCAACTTATGCTTGCTTAAGGGTAAAGGTGAGTTGGGGTGCTGCATAAAACCAGAGATTGAAATGAGCACAGATAAAGTTCCTTAAGCCAAATATGGAATAGACAAGAGCTACTCCTTGCTCAACGAAATGGACTCAACACCGCATATTAAACGCCTAAGAATGTACCTGACTAGTAAGTATCTTAAAACCTATGGATTGCTATGTCTCCGAAAGAGAATCAAGCATGTGTACAGGGGCATAAACGCAGCAGTGATAGGATTGGAGAGGTTTGGTTAGCAAATGAAGACCCTTTGAAGTCATATTGCATGGTACCCATTACACGGGTCTTAACTCTCCAGGTTTAAGGTATTCTTCCTTCAGCTAAAACATGCATGTGGAACCCAGAGTATGATCAACCATGTGATCGGGAGACGTGTTCAAATATGTCTCAGTTTTCCTCCCCTGGTACTCGGGTGCAACATTCCAGACGCTTTACTAACACTATCCCCACTTGGAGAGTCAGTCCCTTTAACCTCCTGTTTGGTCCAGTTTGCAATTTCTGCGGAAGATGAACAGGAATAGCGAGAACCAATGAGAGGCTAGCTGGAGGTGTCTGGACGGGCAAATTTAACTCTCATTTCCCACCAGGAAGAGGAAATAACCAAAGGCGCAGCATGCCGGGCAGGAACCAGATTAGGGCCTGAAGCCATCCTGCGGTGTTGCGGCCAGGTCACAAGAAAGCGAGATGAAGAAAGGAGCTAGGGGCACTGTAATTCACAAACCTGCAGAGTTATAAATGACAGCTATCGTCCAAAAATAGACTGAAGTAAGGCTGCCAAGAGGACTTGAAAGCGGGGCAGAATTGCAGGAAACCGATTTCAGGAGGTAGACTGGAATTGCATTGAAAGCATAGGAAAAGAGGCAGAACGTCCACAATGATGCACTTGGCCAAAAAGGGCGTATGCGTTTTTTCCTGAATATATTCAGGAAAAAACGCATACGCCCTTTTTGGCCAACCAAGCAAGCTTGCAAAGGAAATCTGCACTACAATGAAGTCTCACTTCCCCCCGGTCAAAAGGGCCATCTGAAAAAAGTGTAAAATCCAGAAAGGCAACAGGCCATTGAGAACTGGGAGCCTTGTTATGCTGATGGGCGGGATGTAAATTGCCAACAGACACTTGGGAGAAGTGTATGGTGTTTCCTGAAACATCTAAAAAACAAAGCAACAGAGCCTAGGGCACTTCCACTTATGGTCCTATAGCTTAGGGAAATTAAAATCAAAAAGACACAGCCACCCCAAATGTTGGGACGCCTCCGTTTACAAGAACCTCGTTTACCATACAAGTTCAATATCACAGAAAGTGAAAAATGGATAAAGAACTTGTGGTACTTACGTACAATGCAGTATCACTCAGCAATGAAATCTATGTCATCAGGCCCTTAGCAGCACAATGAGTGGATTCAGGTACGAAGATTCTAACTGAAATAAGTCACACAGTAAAAGAAACATAATAAGATATCACTAATACACGGAATGTAAACTTGGCTACACAGGAACTGAATTCCAAAACAGAACAGTGTCGCAAATTTAGAAAACCAACTTATGCTTGCTTAAGGGGAAAGGTGAGTTGGGGTGCTGCATAAAACCAGAGATTGAAATGAGCACAGATAAAGTTCCTTAAGCCAAATATGGAATAGACAAGAGCTACTCCTTGCTCAACGAAATGGACTCAACACCGCATATTAAACGCCTAAGAATGTACCTGACTAGTAAGTATCTTAAAACCTATGGATTGCTATGTCTCCAAAAGAGAATCAAGCGTGTGTACAGGGGCATAAACGCAGCAGTGATAGGATTGGAGAGGTTCGGTGAGCAAATGAAGACCCTTTGAAGTCATATTGCATGGTACCCATTACACGGGTCTCAACTCTCCAGGTTTAAGGTATTCTTCCTTCAGCTAAAACATGCATGTAGAACCCAAGTATGATCAACCATGTGAACGGGAGACGTGTTCAAATATGTCTCAGTTTTCCTCCCCTGGTACTCGGGTGCAACATTCCAGACGCTTTACTAACACTCTCCCCACTTGGAGAGTCAGCGCCTTTAACCTCCTGTTTGGCCCAGTTTGCAATTTCTGCGGAAGATGAACAGGAATAGCGAGAACCAATGAGAGACTAGCTGGAGGTGTCTGGACGGGCAAATTTAACTCTCATTTCCCACCAGGAAGAGGAAATAACCAAAGGCTCAGCGTGCCGTGCCAGAACCAGATTAGGGCCTGAAGCCATCCTGCGGTGTTGCGGCCAGGTCACAAGAAAGCGAGTTGAAGAAAGGAGCTCAGGGGCACTGTAATTCACAAACCTGCAGAGTTATAAATGACAGCTATCGTCCAAAAATAGACTGAAGTAAGGCTGCCAAGAGGACTTGAAAACGGGGCAGAATAGCAGGAAACCGATTTCAGGAGGTAGACTGGAATTGCATTGAAAGCATAGGAAAAGAGGCAGAACGTCCACAATGATGCACTGGGCCAAGAAGGGCGTATGCGTTTTTTCCTGAATATATTCAGGAAAAAACGCATACGCACTTTTTGGCCAACCAAGCAAGCTTGCAAAGGAAATCTGCACTACAATGAAGTCTCACTTCCCCCCAGTCAAAAGGGCCATCTGAAAAAAGTGTAAAATCCAGAAAGGCAGGACAGGCTATGGAGAACTGGGAGCCTTGTTATGCTGATGGGCGGGATGTAAATTGCCAACAGACACTTGGGAGAAGTGTATGGTGTTTCCTGAAACATCTAAAAAACAAAGCAACAGAGCCTAGGGCACTGCCACTTATGGTCCTACAGCTTAGGGAAATTAAAATCAAAAAGACACAGCCACCCCAAAGTTTGGGACACCTCTGTTTACAAGAACCTCGTTTACATTACAAGTTCAACATCGCAGAAAGTGAAAAATGGATAAAGAAGTTGTGGTATTTACTTACAAAGCAATATCACTCAGCAATGAAATCTGTGTCATCAGGCCCTTAGCAGCACAAAGAGTGGATTCAGGTATGATGATTCTAACTGAAGTAAGTGACACAGAAAAAGAAACATCATAAGATATCAGTAATACACGGAATGTAAACTTGGCTACACAGGAACTGAATTACAGAACAGAACAGGGTCCCAAAATTTAGAAAACCAATTTATGCTTGCTTAAGGGGAAAGGTGAGTTGGGGTGCTGCATAAAACCAGAGATTGAAATGAGCACAGATAAAGTTCCTTAAGTCAAATATGGAATAGACAAGAGCTACTCCTTGCTCAACGAAATGGACTCAACATCGCATATTAAACGCCTAAGAATGTACCTGGCTAGTAAGTATCTTAAAACCTATGGATTGCTATGTCTCCGAAAGAGAATCAAGCATGTGTACAGGGGCATAAACGCAGCAGTGATAGGATTGGAGAGGTTCGGTGAGCAAATGAAGACCCTTTGAAGTCATATTGCATGGTACCCATTACACGGGTCTTAACTCTACAGGTTTAAGGTATTCTTCCTTCAGCTAAAACATGCATGTGGAACCCAAGTATGATCAACCATGTGATCGGGAGACGTGTTCAAATATGTCTCAGTTTTCCTCCCCTGGTACTCGGGTGCAACATTCCAGACGCTTTACTAACACTCTCCCCACTTGGAGAGTCAGCGCCTTTAACCTCCTGTTTGGCCCAGTTTGCAATTTCTGCGGAAGATGAACAGGAATAGCGAGAACCAATGAGAGAGTAGCTGGAGGTGTCTGGACGGGCAAATTTAACTCTCATTTCCCACCAGGAAGAGGAAATAAGTAAAGGCTCAGCGTGCCGTGTCAGAACCAGATTAGGGCCTGAAGCCATCCTGCGGTGTTGCGGCCAGCTCAAAAGAAAGCGAGTT
The DNA here is from genome assembly GCF_949987515.2 of Delphinus delphis. Lineage (NCBI taxonomy): Eukaryota > Metazoa > Chordata > Mammalia > Artiodactyla > Delphinidae > Delphinus > Delphinus delphis. The sequence goes on along the minus strand of NW_027192969.1, from coordinate 56,901 downwards.
GAAGAAAGGAGCTCAGGGGCACTGTAATTCACAAACCTGCAGAGTTATAAATGACAGCTATCGTCCAAAAATAGACTGAAGTAAGGCTGCCAAGAGGAATTGAAAGCGGGGCAGAATTGCAGGAAACCGATTTCAGGAGGTAGACTGGAATTGCATTGAAAGCATAGGAAAAGAGGCAGAACGTCCACAATGATGCACTGGGCCAAGAAGGGCGTATGCGTTTTTTCCTGAATATATTTAGGAAAAAACGCATACGCCCTTTTTGGCCAACCAAGCAAGCTTGCAAAGGAAATCTGCACTACAATGAAGTCTCACTTCCCCCCGGTCAAAAGGGTCATCTGAAAAAAGTGTAAAATCCAGAAAGGCAGGACAGGCCATGGAGAACTGGGAGCCTTGTTATGCTGATGGGCGGGATGTAAATTGCCAACAACCACTTGGGAGAAGTGTATGGTGTTTCCTGAAACATCTAAAAAACAAAGCAACAGAACCTAGGGCACTTCCACTTATGGTCCTATAGCTTAGGGAAATTAAAATCAAAAAGACACAGCCACCCCAAAGTTTGGAACGGCTCTGTTTACAAGAACCTCATTTACAGTACAAGTTCAACATCGCAGAAAGTGAAAAATGGATAAAGAAGTTGTGGTATTTACTTACAAAGCAATATCACTCAGCAATGAAATCTGTGTCATCAGGCCCTTAGCAGCACAAAGAGTGGATTCAGGTATGATGATTCTAACTGAAGTAAGTCACACAGAAAAAGAAACATCATAAGATATCAGTAATACACGGAATGTAAACTTGGCTACACAGGAACTGAATTACAGAACAGAACAGGGTCCCAAAATTTAGAAAACCAATTTATGCTTGCTTAAGGGGAAAGGTGAGTTGGGGTGCTGCATAAAACCAGAGATTGAAATGAGCACAGATAAAGTTCCTTAAGTCAAATATGGAATAGACAAGAGCTACTCCTTGCTCAACGAAATGGACTCAACATCGCATATTAAACGCCTAAGAATGTACCTGGCTAGTAAGTATCTTAAAACCTATGGATTGCTATGTCTCCGAAAGAGAATCAAGCATGTGTACAGGGGCATAAACGCAGCAGTGATAGGATTGGAGAGGTTCGGTGAGCAAATGAAGACCCTTTGAAGTCATATTGCATGGTACCCATTACACGGGTCTTAACTCTCCAGGTTTAAGGTATTCTTCCTTCAGCTAAAACATGCATGTGGAACCCAAGTATAATCAACCATGTGAACGGGAGACGTGTTCAAATATGTCTCAGTTTTCCTCCCCTGGTACTCGGGTGCAACATTCCAGACGCTTTACTAACACTCTCCCCACTTGGAGAGTCAGCGCCTTTAACCTCCTGTTTGGCCCAGTTTGCAATTTCTGCGGAAGATGAACAGGAATAGCGAGAACCAATGAGAGACTAGCTGGAGGTGTCTGGACGGGCAAATTTAACTCTCATTTCCCACCAGGAAGAGGAAATAAGTAAAGGCTCAGCGTGCCGTGTCAGAACCAGATTAGGGCCTGAAGCCATCCTGCGGTGTTGCGGCCAGGTCACAAGAAAGCGAGTTGAAGAAAGGAGCTCAGGGGCACTGTAATTCACAAACCTGCAGAGTTATAAATGACAGCTATCGTCCAAAAATAGACTGAAGTAAGGCTGCCAAGAGGACTTGAAAGCGGGGCAGAATTGCAGGAAACCGATTTCAGGAGGTAGACTGGAATTGCATTGAAAGCATAGGAAAAGAGGCAGAACGTCCACAATGATGCACTTGGCCAAAAAGGGCGTATGCGTTTTTTCCTGAATATATTCAGGAAATATATATTCAGGAAAAAACGCATACGCACTTTTTGGCCAACCAAGCAAGCTTGCAAAGGAAATCTGCACTACAATGAAGTCTCACTTCCCCCCGGTCAAAAGGGCCATCTGAAAAAAATGTAAAATCCAGAAAGGCAGGACAGGCCATGGAGAACTGGGAGCCTTGTTATGCTGATGGGCGGGATGTAAATTGCCAACGGACACTCCGGAGAAGTGTATGGTGTTTCCTGAAACATCTAAAAAACAAAGCAACAGAGCCTAGGGCACTGCCACTTATCGTCCTACAGCTTAGGGAAATTAAAATCAAAAAGACACAGCCACCCCAAAGTTTGGGACGCCTCTGTTTACAAGAACCTCGTTTATAGTACAAGTTCAACATCGCAGAAAGTGAAAAATGGATAAAGCAGTTGTGGTATTTACTTACAAACCAATATCACTCAGCAATGAAATCTATGTCATCAGGCCCTTAGCATCACAATGAGTGGATTCAGGTATGATGATTCTAACTGAAATAAGTCACACAGAAAAAGAAACATCATAAGATATCAGTAATACACGGAATGGAAACTTGGCTACACAGGAACTGAATTACAGAACAGAACAGGGTCTCAAATTTAGAAAACCAACTTATGCTTGCTTAAGGGGAAAGGTGAGTTGGGGTGCTGCATAAAACCAGAGATTGAAATGAGCACAGATAAAGTTCCTTAAGCCAAATATGGAATAGACAAGAGCTACTCCTTGCTCAACGAAATGGACTCAACACCGCATATTAAACGCCTAAGAATGTACCTGACTAGTAAGTATCTTAAAACCTATGGATTGCTATGTCTCCAAAAGAGAATCAAGCATGTGTACAGGGGCATAAACGCAGCAGTGATAGGATTGGAGAGGTTCGGTGAGCAAATGAAGACCCTTTGAAGTCATATTGCATGGTACCCATTCCACGGGTTTCAACTACCCAGGTTTAAGGTATTCTCCCTTCAGGTAAAACATGCATGTGGAACCTAGAGTATGATCAACCATGTGATCGGGAGACGTGTTCAAATATGTCTCAGTTTTCGTACCCTGGTACTCGGGTGCAACATTCCGGACGCTTTACTAACACTCTCCCGACTTGGAGAGTCAGTCCCTTTAACCTCCTGTTTGGCCCAGTTTGCAATTTCTGCGGAAGATGAACAGGAATAGCGAGAACCAATGTAGACTAGCTGGAGGTGTCTGGACGGGCAAATTTAACTCTCATTTCCTACCAGGAAGAGGAATTAACCAAAGGCTCAGCGTGCCATGCCAGAACCAGATTAGGGCCTGAAGCCATCTTGCGGTGTTGCGGCCAGCTCAAAAGAAAGCGAGTTTAAGAAAGGAGCTCAGGGGCACTGTAATTCACAAACCTGCAGAGTTATAAATGACAGCTATCGTCGAAAAATATACTGAAGTAAGGCTGCCAAGAGGACTTGAAAGCGGGGCAGAATTGCAGGAAACCGATTTCAGGAGGTAGACTGGAATTGCATTGAAAGCATAGGAAAAGAGGCAGAACGTCCACAATGATGCACTTGGCCAAAAAGGGCGTATGCGTTTTTTCCTGAATATATTCAGGAAAAAACGCATACGCCCTTTTTGGCCAACCAAGCAAGCTTGCAAAGGAAATCTGAACTACAATGAAGTCTCACTTCCCCCCGGTCCACAGGGCCATCTGAAAAAAGTGTAAAATCCAGAAAGGCAGGACAGGCCATGGAGAACTGGGAGCCTTGTTATGCTGATGGGCGGGATGTAAATTGCCAAGAACCACTCGGGAGAAGTGTATGGTGTTTCCTGAAACATCTAAAAAACAAAGCAACAGAACCTAGGGCACTTCCACTTATGGTCCTATAGCTTAGGGAAATTAAAATCAAAAAGACACAGCCACCCAAAAGTTTGGGACGCCTCTGTTTACAAGAACCTCGTTTACAGTACAAGTTCAACATTGCAGAAAGTGAAAAATGGATAAAGAAGTTGTGGTATTTACTTACAAAGCAATATCACTCAGCAATGAAATCTGTGTCATCAGGCCCTTAGCAGCACAATGAGTGGATTCAGGTATGATGATTCTAACTGAAGTAAGTCACACAGAAAAAGAAACATCATAAGATATCAGTAATACACGGAATGTAAACTTGGCTACACAGGAACTGAATTACAGAACAGAACAGGGTCTCAAATTTAGAAAACCAACTTATGCTTGCTTAAGGGTAAAGATGAGTTGGGGTGCTGCATAAAACCAGAGATTGAAATGAGCACAGATAAAGTTCCTTAAGCCAAATATGGAATAGACAAGAGCTACTCCTTGCTCAACGAAATGGACTCAACACCGCATATTAAACGCCTAAAAATGTACCTGACTAGTAAGTATCTTAAAACCTATGGATTGCTATGTCTCCAAAAGAGAATCAAGCATGTGTACAGGGGCATAAACGCAGCAGTGATAGGATTGGAGAGGTTCGGTGAGCAAATGAAGACCCTTTGAAGTCATATTGCATGGTACCCATTACACGGGTCTTAACTCTCCAGGTTTAAGGTATTCTTCCTTCAGCTAAAACATGCATATGGAACCCAAGTATGATCAACCATGTGAACGGGAGACGTGTTCAAATATGTCTCAGTTTTCGTACCCTGGTACTCGGGTGCAACATTCCAGACGCTTTACTAACACTCTCCCGACTTGGAGAGTCAGTCCCTTTAACCTCCTGTTTGGCCCAGTTTGCAATTTCTGCGGAAGATGAACAGGAATAGCGAGAACCAATGAGAGAGTAGCTGGAGGTGTCTGAACGGGCAAATTTAACTCTCATTTCCCAAGAGGAAGAGGAATTAACCAAAGGCTCAGCATGCCGCGCCGGAACCAGATTAGGGCCTAAAGCCATCATGCGGTGTTGCGGCCAGGTCACAAGAAAGCGAGTTGAAGAAAGGAGCTCAGGGGCACTGTAATTCACAAACCTGCAGAGTTATAAATGACAGCTATCGTCCAAAAATAGACTGAAGTAAGGCTGCCAAGAGGACTTGAAAGCGGGGCAGAATTGCAGGAAACCGATTTCAGGAGGTAGACTGGAATTGCATTGAAAGCATAGGAAAAGAGGCAGAACGTCCACAATGATGCACTTGGCCAAAAAGGGCGTATGCGTTTTTTCCTGAATATATTCAGGAAAAAACGCATACGCCCTTTTTGGCCAACCAAGCAAGCTTGCAAAGGAAATCTGCACTACAATGAAGTCTCACTTCCCCCCGGTCAAAAGGGCCATCTGAAAAAAGTGTAAAATCCAGAAAGGCAGGACAGGCCATGGAGAACTGGGAGCCTTGTTATGCTGATGGGCGGGATGTAAATTGCCAACAACCACTCGGGAGAAGTGTATGGTGTTTCCTGAAACATCTAAAAAACAAAGCAACAGAGCCTAGGGCACTTCCACTTATGGTCCTATAGCTTAGGGAAATTAAAATCAAAAAGACACAGCCACCCCAAAGTTTGAGACGCCTCCGTTTACAGGAACCTCGTTTACCGTAGAAGTTCAATATCACAGAAAGTGAAAAATGGATAAAGAACTTGTGGTACTTACGTACAATGCAGTATCACTCAGCAATGAAATCTATGTCATCAGGCCCGTAGCAGCATAATGAGTGGATTCAGGTACGATGATTCTAACTGAAATAAGTCACACAGAAAAAGAAACATCATAAGATATCACTAATACACGGAATGTAAACTTGGCTACACAGGAACTGCATTCCAAAACAGAACAGCGTCTCAAATTTAGAAAACCAACTTATGCTTGCTTAAGGGGAAAGGTGAGTTGGGGTGCTGCATAAAACCAGAGATTGAAATGAGCACAGATAAAGTTCCTTAAGTCAAATATGGAATAGACAAGAGCTACTCCTTGCTCAACGAAATGGACTCAACACCGCATATTAAACGCCTAAGAATGTACCTGACTAGTAAGTATCTTAAAACCTATGGATTGCTATGTCTCCAAAAGAGAATCAAGCGTGTGTACAGGGGCATAAACGCAGCAGTGATAGGATTGGAGAGGTTCAGTGAGCAAATGAAGGCCCTTTGAAGTCATATTGCATGGTACCCATTCCACGGGTTTCAACTACCCAGGTTTTAGGTATTCTTCCTTCAGCTAAAATATGCATGTGGAACCCAGAGTATGATCAACCATGTGATCGGGAGACGTGTTCAAATATGTCTCAGTTTTCCTCCCCTGGTACTCGGGTGCAACATTCCAGACGCTTTACTAACACTCTCCCCACTTGGAGAGTCAGCGCCTTTAACCTCCTGTTTGGCCCAGTTTGCAATTTCTGCGGAAGATGAACAGGAATAGCGAGAACCAATGAGAGGCTAGCTCGAGGTGTCTGGACGGGCAAATTTAACTCTCATTTCCCAACAGGAAGAGGAAATAACCAAAGGCTCAGCGTGCCGTACCGGAACCTGATTAGGGCCTGAAGCCATCCTGCGGTGTTGCGGCCAGCTCAAAAGAAAGCGAGTTGAAGAAAGGAGCTCAGGGGCACTGTAATTCACAAACCTGCAGAGTTATAAATGACAGCTATCGTCCAAAAATAGACTGAAGTAAGGCTGCCAAGAGGACTTGAAAGCGGGGCAGAATTGCAGGAAACCGATTTCAGGAGGTAGACTGGAATTGCATTGAAAGCATAGGAAAAGAGGCAGAACGTCCACAATGATGCACTTGGCCAAAAAGGGCGTATGCGTTTTTTCCTGAATATATTCAGGAAAAAACGCATACGCCCTTTTTGGCCAACCAAGCAAGCTTGCAAAGGAAATCTGCACTACAATGAAGTCTCACTTCCCCCCGGTCAAAAGGGCCATCTCAAAAAAGTGTAAAATCCAGAAAGGCAGGACAGGCCATGGAGAACTGGGAGCCTTGATATGCTGATGGGCGGGATGTAAATTGCCAACAACCACTCGGGAGAAGTGTATGGTGTTTCCTGAAACATCTAAAAAACAAAGCAACAGAACCTAGGGCACTTCCACTTATGGTCCTATAGCTTAGGGAAATTAAAATCAAAAAGACACAGCCACCCCAAAATTTGGAACGGCTCTGTTTACAAGAACCTCGTTTACAGTACAAGTTCAACATCGCAGAAAGTGAAAAATGGATAAAGAAGTTGTGGTATTTACTTACAAAGCAATATCAGTCAGCAATGAAATCTGTGTCATCAGGCCCTTAGCAGCACAATGAGTGGATTCAGGTATGATGATTCTAACTGAAATAAGTCACACAGAAAAAGAAACATCATAAGATATCAGTAATACACGGAATGTAAACTTGGCTACACAGGAACTGAATTACAGAACAGAACAGGGTCTCAAATTTAGAAAACCAACTTATGCTTGCTTAAGGGTAAAGGTGAGTTGGGGTGCTGCATAAAACCAGAGATTGAAATGAGCACAGATAAAGTTCCTTAAGCCAAATATGGAATAGACAAGAGCTACTCCTTGCTCAACGAAATGGACTCAACACCGCATATTAAACGCCTAAGAATGTACCTGACTAGTAAGTATCTTAAAACCTATGGATTGCTATGTCTCCGAAAGAGAATCAAGCATGTGTACAGGGGCATAAACGCAGCAGTGATAGGATTGGAGAGGTTTGGTTAGCAAATGAAGACCCTTTGAAGTCATATTGCATGGTACCCATTACACGGGTCTTAACTCTCCAGGTTTAAGGTATTCTTCCTTCAGCTAAAACATGCATGTGGAACCCAGAGTATGATCAACCATGTGATCGGGAGACGTGTTCAAATATGTCTCAGTTTTCCTCCCCTGGTACTCGGGTGCAACATTCCAGACGCTTTACTAACACTATCCCCACTTGGAGAGTCAGTCCCTTTAACCTCCTGTTTGGTCCAGTTTGCAATTTCTGCGGAAGATGAACAGGAATAGCGAGAACCAATGAGAGGCTAGCTGGAGGTGTCTGGACGGGCAAATTTAACTCTCATTTCCCACCAGGAAGAGGAAATAACCAAAGGCGCAGCATGCCGGGCAGGAACCAGATTAGGGCCTGAAGCCATCCTGCGGTGTTGCGGCCAGGTCACAAGAAAGCGAGATGAAGAAAGGAGCTAGGGGCACTGTAATTCACAAACCTGCAGAGTTATAAATGACAGCTATCGTCCAAAAATAGACTGAAGTAAGGCTGCCAAGAGGACTTGAAAGCGGGGCAGAATTGCAGGAAACCGATTTCAGGAGGTAGACTGGAATTGCATTGAAAGCATAGGAAAAGAGGCAGAACGTCCACAATGATGCACTTGGCCAAAAAGGGCGTATGCGTTTTTTCCTGAATATATTCAGGAAAAAACGCATACGCCCTTTTTGGCCAACCAAGCAAGCTTGCAAAGGAAATCTGCACTACAATGAAGTCTCACTTCCCCCCGGTCAAAAGGGCCATCTGAAAAAAGTGTAAAATCCAGAAAGGCAACAGGCCATTGAGAACTGGGAGCCTTGTTATGCTGATGGGCGGGATGTAAATTGCCAACAGACACTTGGGAGAAGTGTATGGTGTTTCCTGAAACATCTAAAAAACAAAGCAACAGAGCCTAGGGCACTGCCACTTATGGTCCTATAGCTTAGGGAAATTAAAATCAAAAAGACACAGCCACCCCAAAGTTTGGAAGGGCTCTGTTTACAAGAACCTCATTTACAGTACAAGTTCAACATCGCAGAAAGTGAAAAATGGATAAAGAAGTTGTGGTATTCACTTACAAAGCAATATCACTCAGCAATGAAATCTATGTCATCAGGCCCTTAGCAGCACAATGAGTGGATTCAGGTATGATGATTCTAAGTGAAATAAGTCACACAGAAAAAGAAACATCATAAGATATCAGTAATACACGGAATGGAAACTTGGCTACACAGGAACTGAATTACAGAACAGAACAGGGTCTCAAATTTAGAAAACCAACTTATGCTTGCTTAAGGGTAAAGGTGAGTTGGGGTGCTGCATAAAACCAGAGATTGAAATGAGCACAGATAAAGTTCCTTAAGCCAAATATGGAATAGACAAGAGCTACTCCTTGCTCAACGAAATGGACTCAACACCGCATATTAAACGCCTAAGAATGTACCTGACTTGTAAGTATCTTAAAACCTATGGATTGCTATGTCTCCGAAAGAGAATCAAGCATGTGTACAGGGGCATAAACGCAGCAGTGTTAGAATTGGAGAGGTTCGGTGAGCAAATGAAGACCCTTTGAAGTCATATTGCATGGTACCCATTACACGGGTCTTAACTCACCAGGTTTAAGGTATTCTTCCTTCAGCTAAAACATGCATGTGGAACCCAAGTATGATCAACCATGTGAACGGGAGACGTGTTCAAATATGTCTCAGTTTTCCTCCCCTGGTACTCGGGTGCAACATTCCAGACGCTTTACTAACACTCTCCCCACTTGGAGAGTCAGCGCCTTTAACCTCCTGTTTGGCCCAGTTTGCAATTTCTGCAGAAGATGAACAGGAATAGCGAGAACCAATGAGAGACTAGCTGGAGGTGTCTGGACGGGCAAATTTAACTCTCATTTCCCACCAGGAAGAGGAAATAACCAAAGGCTCAGCGTGCCGTGCCGGAACCAGATTAGGGCCTGAAGCCATCCTGCGGTGTTGCGGCCAGGTCAAAAGAAAGCGAGTTGAAGAAAGGAGCTCAGGGGCACTGTAATTCACAAACCTGCAGAGTTATAAATGACAGCTATCGTCCAAAAATAGACTGAAGTAAGGCTGCCAAGAGGACTTGAAAGCGGGGCAGAATTGCAGGAAACCGATTTCAGGAGGTAGACTGGAATTGCATTGAAAGCATAGGAAAAGAGGCAGAACGTCCACAATGATGCACTTGGCCAAAAAGGGCGTATGCGTTTTTACCTGAATATATTCAGGAAAAAACGCATACGCCCTTTTTGGCCAACCAAGCAAGCTTGCAAAGGAAATCTGCACTACAATGAAGTCTCACTTCCCCCCGGTCAAAAGGGCCATCTGAAAAAAGTGTAAAATCCAGAAAGGCAGGACAGGCCATGGAGAACTGGGAGCCTTGTTATGCTGATGGGCGGGATGTAAATTGCCAACAACCACTCGGGAGAAGTGTATGGTGTTTCCTGAAACATCTAAAAAACAAAGCAACAGAGCCTAGGGCACTGCCACTTATGGTCCTATAGCTTAGGGAAATTAAAATGAAAAAGACACAGCCACCCCAAAGTTTGGGACGCCTCTGTTTACAAGAACCTCGTTTACAGTACAAGTTCAATATCGCAGAAAGTGAAAAATGGATAAAGAAGTTGTGGTATTTACTTACAAAGCAATATCACTCAGCAATGAAATCTATGTCATCAGGCCCTTAGCATCACAATGAGTGGATTCAGGTATGATGATTCTAACTGAAATAAGTCACACAGAAAAAGAAACATCATAAGATATCAGTAATACACGGAATGTAAACTTGGCTACACAGGAACTGAATTACAGAACAGAACAGGGTCTCAAATTTAGAAAACCAACTTATGCTTGCTTAAGGGTAAAGGTGAGTTGGGGTGCTGCATAAAACCAGAGATTGAAATGAGCACAGATAAAGTTCCTTAAGTCAAATATGGAATAGACAAGAGCTACTCCTTGCTCAACGAAATGGACTCAACACCGCATATTAAAAGCCTAAGAATGTACCTGACTAGTAAGTATCGTAAAACCTATGGATTGCTATGTCTCCAAAAGAGAATCAAGCATGTGTACAGGGGCATAAACGCAGCAGTGATAGGATTGGAGAGGTTCGTTGAGCAAATGAAGACCCTTTGAAGTCATATTGCATGGTACCCATTACACGGGTCTCAACTCTCCAGGTTTAAGGTATTGTTCCTTCAGCTAAAACATGCATGTGGAACCCAAGTATGATCAACCATGTGAACGGGAGACGTGTTCAAATATGTCTCAGTTTTCCTCCCCTGGTACTCGGGTGCAACATTCCAGATGCTTTACTAACACTCTCCCCACTTGTAGAGTCAGCGCCTTTAACCTCCTGTTTGGCCCAGTTTGCAATTTCTGCGGAAGATGAACAGGAATAGCGAGAACCAATGAGAGGCTAGCTGGAGGTGTCTGGACGGGCAAATTTAACTCTCATTTCCCACCAGGAAGAGGAAATAACCAAAGGCTCAGCGTGCCGGGCCGGAACCAGATTAGGGCCTGAAGCCATCCTGCGGTGTTGTGGCCAGCTCAAAAGAAAGCGAGTTGAAGAAAGGAGCTCAGGGGCACTGTAATTCACAAACCTGCAGAGTTATAAATGACAGCTATCGTCCAAAAATATACTGAAGTAAGGCTGCCAAGAGGACTTGAAAGCGGGGCAAAATTGCAGGAAACCGATTTCAGGAGGTAGACTGGAATTGCATTGAAAGCATAGGAAAAGAGGCAGAACGTCCACAATGATGCACTTGGCCAAGAAGGGCGTATGCGTTTTTTCCTGAATATATTCAGGAAAAAACGCATACGCCCTTTTTGGCCAACCAAGCAAGCTTGCAAAGGAAATCTGCACTACAATGAAGTCTCACTTCCCCCCGGTCAAAAGGGCCATCTGAAAAAAGTGTAAAATCCAGAAAGGCAGGACAGGCCATGGAGAACTGGGAGCCTTGTTATGCTGATGGGCGGGATGTAAATTGCCAAGAACCACTCGGGAGAAGTGTATGGTGTTTCCTGAAACATCTAAAAAACAAAGCAACAGAACCTAGGGCACTTCCACTTATGGTCCTATAGCTTAGGGAAATTAAAATCAAAAAGACACAGCCACCCGAAAGTTTGGGACGCCTCTGTTTACAAGAACCTCGTTTACAGTACAAGTTCAACATCGCAGAAAGTGAAAAATGGATAAAGAAGTTGTGGTATTTACTTACAAAGCAATATCACTCAGCAATGAAATCTGTGTCATCAGGCCCTTAGCAGCACAATGAGTGGATTCAGGTATGATGATTCTAACTGAAGTAAGTCACACAGAAAAAGAAACATCATAAGATATCAGTAATACACGGAATTTAAACTTGGCTACACAGGAACTGAATTACAGAACAGAACAGGGTCTCAAATTTAGAAAACCAACTTATGCTTGCTTAAGGGTAAAGGTGAGTTGGGGTGCTGCATAAAACCAGAGATTGAAATGAGCACAGATAAAGTTCCTTAAGCCAAATATGGAATAGACAAGAGCTACTCCTTGCTCAACGAAATGGACTCAACACCGCATATTAAACGCCTAAAAATGTACCTGACTAGTAAGTATCTTAAAACCTATGTATTGCTATGTCTCCAAAAGAGAATCAAGCATGTGTACAGGGGCATAAACGCAGCAGTGATAGGATTGGAGAGGTTCGGTGAGCAAATGAAGACCCTTTGAAGTCATATTGCATGGTACCCATTACACGGGTCTTAACTCTCCAGGTTTAAGGTATTCTTCCTTCAGCTAAAACATGCATATGGAACCCAAGTATGATCAACCATGTGAACGGGAGACGTGTTCAAATATGTCTCAGTTTTCGTACCCTGGTACTCGGGTGCAACATTCCAGACGCTTTACTAACACTCTCCCGACTTGGAGAGTCAGTCCCTTTAACCTCCTGTTTGGCCCAGTTTGCAATTTCTGCGGAAGATGAACAGGAATAGCGAGAACCAATGAGAGGCTAGCTGGAGGTGTCTGGACGGGCAAATTTAACTCTCATTTCCCAACAGGAAGAGGAATTAACCAAAGGCTCAGCATGCCGCGCCGGAACCAGATTAGGGCCTGAAGCCATCATGCGGTGTTGCGGCCAGGTCACAAGAAAGCGAGTTGAAGAAAGGAGCTCAGGGGCACTGTAATTCACAAACCTGCAGAGTTATAAATGACAGCTATCGTCCAAAAATAGACTGAAGTAAGGCTGCCAAGAGGACTTGAAAGCGGGGCAGAATTGCAGGAAACCGATTTCAGGAGGTAGACTGGAATTGCATTGAAAGCATAGGAAAAGAGGCAGAACGTCCACAATGATGCACTTGGCCAAAAAGGGCGTATGCGTTTTTTCCTGAATATATTCAGGAAAAAACGCATACGCCCTTTTTGGCCAACCAAGCAAGCTTGCAAAGGAAATCTGCACTACAATGAAGTCTCACTTCCCCCCGGTCAAAAGGGCCATCTGAAAAAAGTGTAAAATCCAGAAAGGCAGGACAGGCCATGGAGAACTGGGAGCCTTGTTATGCTGATGGGCGGGATGTAAGTTGCCAACAACCACTCGGGAGAAGTGTATGGTGTTTCCTGAAACATCTAAAAAACAAAGCAACAGAGCCTAGGGCACTTCCAGTTATGGTCCTATAGCTTAGGGAAATTAAAATCAAAAAGACACAGCCACCCCAAAGTTTGAGACGCCTCCGTTTACAGGAACCTCGTTTAACGTACAAGTTCAATATCACAGAAAGTGAAAAATGGATAAAGAACTTGTGGTACTTACGTACAATGCAGTATCACTCAGCAATGAAATCTATGTCATCAGGCCCGTAGCAGCATAATGAGTGGATGCAGGTACGATGATTCTAACTGAAATAAGTCACACAGAAAAAGAAACATCATAAGATATCACTAATACACGGAATGTAAACTTGGCTACACAGGAACTGCATTCCAAAACAGAACAGGGTCTCAAATTTAGAAAACCAACTTATGCTTGCTTAAGGGGAAAGGTGAGTTGGGGTGCTGCATAAAACCAGAGATTGAAATGAGCACAGATAAAGTTCCTTAAGTCAAATATGGAATAGACAAGAGCTACTCCTTGCTCAACGAAATGGACTCAACACCCCATATTAAACGCCTAAGAATGTACCTGACTAGTAAGTATCTTAAAACCTATGGATTGCTATGTCTCCAAAAGAGAATCAAGCGTGTGTACAGGGGCATAAACGCAGCAGTGATAGGATTGGAGAGGTTTGGTGAGCAAATGAAGGCCCTTTGAAGTCATATTGCATGGTACCCATTCCACGGGTTTCAACTACCCAGGTTTTAGGTATTCTTCCTTCAGCTAAAATATGCATGTGGAACCCAGAGTATGATCAACCATGTGATCGGGAGACGTGTTCAAATATGTCTCAGTTTTCCTCCCCTGGTACTCGGGTGCAACATTCCAGACGCTTTACTAACACTCTCCCCACTTGGAGAGTCAGCGCCTTTAACCTCCTGTTTGGCCCAGTTTGCAATTTCTGCGGAAGATGAACAGGAATAGCGAGAACCAATGAGAGGCTAGCTCGAGGTGTCTGGACGGGCAAATTTAACTCTCATTTCCCAACAGGAAGAGGAAATAACCAAAGGCTCAGCGTGCCGTACCGGAACCTGATTAGGGCCTGAAGCCATCCTGCGGTGTTGCGGCCAGCTCAAAAGAAAGCGAGTTGAAGAAAGGAGCTCAGGGGCACTGTAATTCACAAACCTGCAGAGTTATAAATGACAGCTATCGTCCAAAAATAGACTGAAGTAAGGCTGCCAAGAGGACTTGAAAGCGGGGCAGAATTGCAGGAAACCGATTTCAGGAGGTAGACTGGAATTGCATTGAAAGCATAGGAAAAGAGGCAGAACGTCAACAAAGATGCACTTGGCCAAAAAGGGCGTATGCGTTTTTTCCTGAATATATTCAGGAAAAAACGCATACGCCCTTTTTGGCCAACCAAGCAAGCTTGCAAAGGAAATCTGCACTACAATGAAGTCTCACTTCCCCCCGGTCAAAAGGGCCATCTGAAAAAAGTGTAAAATCCAGAAAGGCAGGACAGGCCATGGAGAACTGGGAGCCTTGTTATGCTGATGGGCGGATGTAAATTGCCAACAACCACTCGGGAGAAGTGTATGGTGTTTCCTGAAACATCTAAAAAACAAAGCAACAGAGCCTAGGGCACTGCCACTTATGCTCCTATAGCTTAGGGAAATTAAAATCAAAAAGACACAGCCACCCCAAAGTTTGGAACGGCTCTGTTTACAAGAACCTCGTTTACAGTACAAGTTCAACATCACAGAAAGTGAAAAATGGATAAAGAAGTTGTGGTATTTACTTACAAAGCAATATCACTCAGCAATGAAATCTATGTCATCAGGCCCTTAGCAGCACAATGAGTGGATTCAGGTATGATGATTCTAACTGAAATAAGTCACACAGAAAAAGAAACATCATAAGATATCAGTAATACACGGAATGTAAACTTGGCTACACAGGAACTGAATTACAGAACAGAACAGGGTCTCAAATTTAGAAAACCAACTTATGCTTGCTTAAGGGTAAAGGTGAGTTGGGGTGCTGCATAAAACCAGAGATTGAAATGAGCACAGATAAAGTTCCTTAAGTCAAATATGGAATAGACAAGAGCTACTCCTTGCTCAACGAAATGGACTCAACACCGCATATTAAACGCCTAAGAATGTACCTGACTAGTAAGTATCGTAAAACCTATGGATTGCTATGTCTCCAAAAGAGAATCAAGCATGTGTACAGGGGCATAAACGCAGCAGTGATAGGATTGGAGAGGTTCGGTGAGCAAATGAAGACCCTTTGAAGTCATATTGCATGGTACCCATTACACGGGTCTCAACTCTCCAGGTTTAAGGTATTCTTCCTTCAGCTAAAACATGCATGTGGAACCCAAGTATGATCAACCATGTGAACGGGAGACGTGTTCAAATATGTCTCAGTTTTCCTCCCCTGGTACTCGGGTGCAACATTCCAGATGCTTTACTAACACTCTCCCCACTTGGAGAGTCAGCGCCTTTAACCTCCTGTTTGGCCCAGTTTGCAATTTCTGCGGAAGATGAACAGGAATAGCGAGAACCAATGAGAGGCTAGCTGGAGGCGTCTGGACGGGCAAATTTAACTCTCATTTCCCACCAGGAAGAGGAAATAACCAAAGGCTCAGCGTGCCGTACCGGAACCAGATTAGGGCCTGAAGCCATCCTGCGGTGTTGCGGCCAGCTCAAAAGAAAGCGAGTTGAAGAAAGTACCTCAGGGGCACTGTAATTCACAAACCTGCAGAGTTATAAATGACAGCTATCGTCCAAAAATAGACTGAAGTAAGGCTGCCAAGAGGACTTGAAAGCGGGGCAGAATTGCAGGAAACCGATTTCAGGAGGTAGACTGGAATTGCATTGAAAGCATAGGAAAAGAGGCAGAACGTCCACAATGATGCACTTGGCCAAAAAGGGCATATGCGTTTTTTCCTGAATATATTCAGGAAAAAACGCATACGCCCTTTTTGGCCAACCAAGCAAGCTTGCAAAGGAAATCTGCACTACAATGAAGTCTCACTTCCCCCCGGTCAAAAGGGCCATCTGAAAAAAGTGTAAAATCCAGAAAGGCAGGACAGGCCATGGAGAACTGGGAGCATTGTTATGCTGATGGGTGGGATGTAAATTGCCAACAGACACTCGGGAGAAGTGTATGGTGTTTCCTGAAACATCTAAAAAACAAAGCAACAGAGCCTAGGGCACTTCCACTTATGGTCCTATAGCTTAGGGAAATTAAAATCAAAAAGACACAGCCACCCCAAAGTTTGGGACGCCTCTGTTTACAAGAACCTCGTTTACAGTACAAGTTCAACATCGCAGAAAGTGAAAAATGGATAAAGAAGTTGTGGTATTTACTTACAAAGCAATATCACTCAGCAATGAAATCTGTGTCATCAGGCCCTTAGCAGCACAATGAGTGCATTCAGGTATGATGATTCTAACTGAAGTAAGTCACACAGAAAAAGAAACATCATAAGATATCAGTAATACACGGAATGTAAACTTGGCTACACAGGAACTGAATTACAGAACAGAACAGGGACTCAAATTTAGAAAAACAACTTATGCTTGCTTAAGGGTAAAGGTGAGTTGGGGTGCTGCATAAAACCAGAGATTGAAATGAGCACAGATAAAGTTCCTTAAGCCAAATATGCAATAGACAAGAGCTACTCCTTGCTCAATGAAATGGACTCAACACCGCATATTAAACGCCTAAGAATGTACTTGACTTGTAAGTATCTTAAAACCTATGGATTGCTATGTCTCCAAAATAGAATCAAGCATGTGTACAGGGGAATAAACGCAGCAGTGATAGGATTGGAGAGGTTCGGTGAGTAAATGAAGACCCTTTGAAGTCATATTGCATGGTACCCATTACACGGGTCTTAACTCTCCAGGTTTAAGGTATTCTTCCTTCAGCTAAAACATGCATGTGGAACCCAGAGTATGATCAACCATGTGATCGGGAGATGTGTTCAAATATGTCTCAGTTTTCCTCCCCTGGTACTCGGGTGCAACATTCCAGACGCTTTACTAACACTCTACCCACTTGGAGAGTCAGCGCCTTTAACCTCCTGTTTGGCCCAGTTTGCAATTTCTGCGGAAGATGAACAGGAATAGCGAGAACCAATGAGAGGCTAGCTGGAGGTTTCTGGACGGGCAAATTTAACTCTCATTTCCCAACAGGAAGAGGAAATAACCAAAGGCTCAGCGTGCCGTACCGGAACCAGATTAGGGCCTGAAGCCATCCTGCGATGTTGCGGCCAGCTCAAAAGAAAGCGAGTTGAAGAAAGGACCTCAGGGGCACTGTAATTCACAAACCTGCAGAGTTATAAATGACAGCTATCGTCCAAAAATAGACTGAAGTAAGGCTGCCAAGAGGACTTGAAAGCGGGGCAGAATTGCAGGAAACCGATTTCAGGAGGTAGACTGGAATTGCATTGAAAGCATAGGAAAAGAGGCAGAACGTCCACAATGATGCACTTGGCCAAAAAGGGCGTATGCGTTTTTTCCTGAATATATTCAGGAAAAAACGCATACGCCCTTTTTGGCCAACCAAGCAAGCTTGCAAAGGAAATCTGCACTACAATGAAGTCTCACTTCCCCCCGGTCAAAGGGGCCATCTGAAAAAAGTGTAAAATCCAGAAAGGCAGGACAGGCCATGGAGAACTGGGAGCCTTGTTATGCTGATGGGCGGGATGTAAATTGCCAACAACCACTGGGGAGAAGTGTATGGTGTTTCCTGAAACATCTAAAAAACAAAGCAATGGAACCTAGGGCACTTCCACTTATGGTCCTATAGCTTAGGGAAATTAAAATGAAAAAGACACAGCCACCCCAAAGTTTGGAACGGCTCTGTTTACAAGAACCTCGTTTACAGTACAAGTTCAACATCGCAGAAAGTGAAAAATGGATAAAAAAGTTGTGGTATTTACTTACAAAGCAATATCACTCAGCAATGAAATCTGTGTCATCAGGCCCTTAGCAGCACAATGAGTGGATTCAGGTATGATGATTCTAACTGAAATAAGTCACACAGAAAAAGAAACATCATAAGATATCAGTAATACACGGAATGTAAACTTGGCTACACAGGAACTGAATTACAGAACAGAACAGGGACTCAAATTTAGAAAAACAACTTATGCTTGCTTAAGGGTAAAGGTGAGTTGGGGTGCTGCATAAAACCAGAGATTGAAATGAGCACAGATAAAGTTCCTTAAGCCAAATATGCAATAGGCAAGAGCTACTCCTTGCTCAATGAAATGGACTCAACACCGCATATTAAACTCCTAAGAATGTACTTGACTTGTAAGTATCTTAAAACCTATGGATTGTTATGTCTCCAAAAGAGAATCAAGCATGTGTACAGGGGCATAAACGCAGCAGTGATAGGATTGGAGAGGTTCGGTGAGCAAATGAAGACCCTTTGAAGTCATATTGCATGGTACCCATTACACGGGTCTTAACTCTCCAGGTTTAAGGTATTCTTCCTTCAGCTAAAACATGCATGTGGAACCCAGAGTATGATCAACCATGTGATCGGGAGACGTGTTCAAATATGTCTCAGTTTTCCTCCCCTGGTACTCGGGTGCAACATTCCAGACGCTTTACTAACACTCTACCCACTTGGAGAGTCAGCGCCTTTAACCTCCTGTTTGGCACAGTTTGCAATTTCTGCGGAAGATGAACAGGAATAGCGAGAACCAATGAGAGGCTAGCTGGAGGTTTCTGGACGGGCAAATTTAACTCTCATTTCCCACCAGGAAGAGGAAATAACCAAAGGCTCAGCGTGCCGTACCGGAACCAGATTAGGGCCTGAAGCCATCCTGCGGTGTTGCGGCCAGCTCAAAAGAAAGCGAGTTGAAGAAAGGACCTCAGGGGCACTGTAATTCACAAACCTGCAGAGTTATAAATGACAGCTATCGTCCAAAAATAGACTGAAGTAAGGCTGCCAAGAGGACTTGAAAGCGGGGCAGAATTGCGGGAAACCGATTTCAGGAGGTAGACTGGAATTGCATTGAAAGCATAGGAAAAGAGGCAGAACGTCCACAATGATGCACTTGGCCAAAAAGGGCGTATGCGTTTTTTCCTGAATATATTCAGGAAAAAACGCATACGCCCTTTTTGGCCAACCAAGCAAGCTTGCAAAGGAAATCTGCACTACAATGAAGTCTCACTTCCCCCCGGTCAAAAGGGCCATCTGAAAAAAGTGTAAAATCCAGAAAGGCAGGACAGGCCATGGAGAACTGGGAGCCTTGTTATGCTGATGGGCGGGATGTAAATTGCCAACAACCACTCGGGAGAAGTGTATGATGTTTCCTGAAACATCTAAAAAACAAAGCAACAGAACCTAGGGCACTTCCACTTATGGTCCTATAGCTTAGGGAAATTAAAATCAAAAAGACACAGCCACCCCAAAGTTTGGAATGGCTCTGTTTACAAGAACCTCGTTTACAGTACAAGTTCAACATCGCAGAAAGTGAAAAATGGATAAAGAAGTTGTGGTATTTACTTACAAAGCAATATCACTCAGCAATGAAATCTGTGTCATCAGGCCCTTAGCAGCACAATGAGTGCATTCAGGTATGATGATTCTAACTGAAGTAAGTCACACAGAAAAAGAAACATCATAAGATATCAGTAATACATGGAATGGAAACTTGGCTACACAGGAACTGAATTACAGAACAGAACAGGGACTCAAATTTAGAAAAACAACTTATGCTTGCTTAAGGGTAAAGGTGAGTTGGGGTGCTGCATAAAACCAGAGATTGAAATGAGCACAGATAAAGTTCCTTAAGCCAAATATGCAATAGACAAGAGCTACTCCTTGCTCAATGAAATGGACTCAACACCGCATATTAAACGCCTAAGAATGTACTTGACTTGTAAGTATCTTAAAACCTATGGATTGCTATGTCTCCAAAAGAGAATCAAGCATGTGTACAGGGGCATAAACGCAGCAGTGATAGGATTGGAGAGGTTCGGTGAGCAAATGAAGACCCTTTGAAGTCATATTGCATGGTACCCATTACACGGGTCTTAACTCTCCAGGTTTAAGGTATTCTTCCTTCAGCTAAAACATGCATGTGGAACCCAGAGTATGATCAACCATGTGATCAGGAGACGTGTTCAAATATGTCTCAGTTTTCCTCCCCTGGTACTCGGGTGCAACATTCCATACGCTTTACTAACACTCTACCCACTTGGAGAGTCAGCGCCTTTAACCTCCTGTTTGGCACAGTTTGCAATTTCTGCGGAAGATGAACAGGAATAGCGAGAACCAATGAGAGGCTAGCTGGAGGTTTCTGGACGGGCAAATTTAACTCTCATTTCCCAACAGGAAGAGGAAATAACCAAAGGCTCAGCGTGCCGTACCGGAACCAGATTAGGGCCTGAAGCCATCCTGCGATGTTGCGGCCAGCTCAAAAGAAAGCGAGTTGAAGAAAGGACCTCAGGGGCACTGTAATTCACAAACCTGCAGAGTTATAAATGACAGCTATCGTCCAAAAATATACTGAAGTAAGGCTGCCAAGAGGACTTGAAAGCGGGGCAGAATTGCAGGAAACCGATTTCAGGAGGTAGACTGGAATTGCATTGAAAGCATAGGAAAAGAGGCAGAACGTCCACAATGATGCACTTGGCCAAAAAGGGCGTATGCGTTTTTTCCTGAATATATTCAGGAAAAAACGCATACGCCCTTTTTGGCCAACCAAGCAAGCTTGCAAAGGAAATCTGCACTACAATGAAGTCTAACTTCCCCCCGGTCAAAAGGGCCATCTGATAAAAGTGTAAAATCCAGAAAGGCAGGACAGGCCATGGAGAACTGGGAACCTTGTTATGCTGATGGGCGGGATGTAAATTGCCAACAACCACTTGGGAGAAGTGTATGGTGTTTCCTGAAACATCTAAAAAACAAAGCAATAGAACCTAGGGCACTTCCACTTATGGTCCTATAGCTTAGGGAAATTAAAATCAAAAAGACACAGCCACCCCAAAGTTTGGAACGGCTCTGTTTACAAGAACCTCGTTTACAGTACAAGTTCAACATCGCAGAAAGTGAAAAATGGATAAAAAAGTTGTGGTATTTACTTACAAAGCAATATCACTCAGCAATGAAATCTGTGTCATCAGGCCCTTAGCAGCACAATGAGTGGATTCAGGTATGATGATTCTAACTGAAATAAGTCACACAGAAAAAGAAACATCATAAGATATCAGTAATACACGGAATGTAAACTTGGCTACACAGGAACTGAATTACAGAACAGAACAGGGACTCAAATTTAGAAAAACAACTTATGCTTGCTTAAGGGTAAAGGTGAGTTGGGGTGCTGCATAAAACCAGAGATTGAAATGAGCACAGATAAAGTTCCTTAAGCCAAATATGCAATAGGCAAGAGCTACTCCTTGCTCAATGAAATGGACTCAACACCGCATATTAAACGCCTAAGAATGTACTTGACTTGTAAGTATCTTAAAACCTATGGATTGCTATGTCTCCAAAAGAGAATCAAGCATGTGTACAGGGGCATAAACGCAGCAGTGATAGGATTGGAGAGGTTCGGTGAGCAAATGAAGACCCTTTGAAGTCATATTGCATGGTACCCATTACACGGGTCTTAACTCTCCAGGTTTAAGGTATTCTTCCTTCAGCTAAAACATGCATGTGGAACCCAGAGTATGATCAACCATGTGATCGGGAGACATGTTCAAATATGTCTCAGTTTTCCTCCCCTGGTACTCGGGTGCAACATTCCAGACGCTTTACTAACACTCTACCCACTTGGAGAGTCAGCGCCTTTAACCTCCTGTTTGGCACAGTTTGCAATTTCTGCGGAAGATGAACAGGAATAGCGAGAACCAATGAGAGGCTAGCTGGAGGTTTCTGGACGGGCAAATTTAACTCTCATTTCCCACCAGGAAGAGGAATTAACCAAAGGCGCAGCATGCCTGGCCGG
The DNA here is from genome assembly GCF_949987515.2 of Delphinus delphis. Taxonomy (NCBI): domain Eukaryota; kingdom Metazoa; phylum Chordata; class Mammalia; order Artiodactyla; family Delphinidae; genus Delphinus; species Delphinus delphis. The sequence continues at coordinate 34,837 of NW_027192969.1, read as the reverse complement.
AACCAGATTAGGGCCTGAAGCCATCCTGCGGTGTTGCGGCCAGGTCACAAGAAAGCGAGTTGAAGAAAGGAGCTCAGGGGCACTGTAATTCACAAACCTGCAGAGTTATAAATGACAGCTATCGTCCAAAAATAGACTGAAGTAAGGCTGCCAAGAGGACTTGAAAGCGGGGCAGAATTGCAGGAAACCGATTTCAGGAGGTAGACTGGAATTGCATTGAAAGCATAGGAAAAGAGGCAGAACGTCCACAATGATGCACTTGGCCAAAAAGGGCGTATGCGTTTTTTCCTGAATATATTCAGGAAAAAACGCATACGCCCTTTTTGGCCAACCAAGCAAGCTTGCAAAGGAAATCTGCACTACAATGAAGTCTCACTTCCCCCCGGTCAAAAGGGCCATCTGAAAAAAGTGTAAAATCCAGAAAGGCAACAGGCCATTGAGAACTGGGAGCCTTATTATGCTGATGGGCGGGATGTAAATTACCAACAGACACTTGGGAGAAGTGTATGGTGTTTCCTGAAACATCTAAAAAACAAAGCAACAGAGCCTAGGGCACTGCCACTTATGGTCCTATAGCTTAGGGAAATTAAAATCAAAAAGACACAGCCACCCCAAAGTTTGGAACGACTCTGTTTACAAGAACCTCGTTTACAGTACAAGTTCAACATCGCAGAAAGTGAAAAATGGATAAAGAAGTTGTGGTATTCACTTACAAAGCAATATCACTCAGCAATGAAATCTATGTCATCAGGCGCTTAGCAGCACAATGAGTGGATTCAGGTATGATGATTCTAACTGAAATAAGTCACACAGAAAAAGAAACATCATAAGATATCAGTAATACACGGAATGGAAACTTGGATACACAGGAACTGAATTACAGAACAGAACAGGGTCTCAAATTTAGAAAACCAACTTATGCTTCCTTAAGGGTAAAGGTGAGTTGGGGTGCTGCATAAAACCAGAGATCGAAATGAGCACAGATAAAGTTCCTTAAGCCAAATATGGAATAGACAAGAGCTACTCCTTGCTCAACGAAATGGACTCAACACCGCATATTAAACGCCTAAGAATGTACCTGACTAGTAAGTATCGTAAAACCTATGGATTGCTATGTCTCCAAAAGAGAATCAAGCATGTGTACAGGGGCATAAACGCAGCAGTGATAGGATTGGAGAGGTTCGGTGAGCAAATGAAGACCCTTTGAAGTCATATTGCATGGTACCCATTACACGGGTCTCAACTCTCCAGGTTTAAGGTATTCTTCCTTCAGCTAAAACATGCATGTGGAACCCAGAGTATGATCAACCATGTGAACGGGAGACGTGTTCAAATATGTCTCAGTTTTCCTCCCCTGGTACTCGGGTGCAACATACCAGATGCTTTACTAACACTCTCCCCACTTGGAGAGTCAGCGCCTTTAACCTCCTGTTTGGCCCAGTTTGCAATTTCTGCGGAAGATGAACAGGAATAGCGAGAACCAATGAGAGGCTAGCTGGAGGCGTCTGGACGGGCAAATTTAACTCTCATTTCCCACCAGGAAGAGGAAATAACCAAAGGCTCAGCGTGCCGTACCGGAACCAGATTAGGGCCTGAAGCCATCCTGCGGTGTTGCGGCCAGCTCAAAAGAAAGCGAGTTGAAGAAAGGACCTCAGGGGCACTGTAATTCACAAACCTGCAGAGTTATAAATGACAGCTATCGTCCAAAAATAGACTGAAGTAAGGCTGCCAAGAGGACTTGAAAGCGGGGCAGAATTGCAGGAAACCGATTTCAGGAGGTAGACTGGAATTGCATTGAAAGCATAGGAAAAGAGGCAGAACGTCCACAATGATGCACTTGGCCAAAAAGGGCGTATGCGTTTTTTCCTGAATATATTCAGGAAAAAACGCATACGCCCTTTTTGGCCAACCAAGCAAGCTTGCAAAGGAAATCTGCACTACAATGAAGTCTCACTTCCCCCGGTCAAAAGGGCCATCTGAAAAAAGTGTAAAATCCAGAAAGGCAGGACAGGCCATGGAGAATGGGAGCCTTGTTATGCTGATGGGCGGGATGTAAATTGCCAACAACCACTCGGGAGAAGTGTATGGTGTTTCCTGAAACATCTAAAAAACAAAGCAACAGAACCTAGGGCACTTCCACTTATGGTCCTATAGCTTAGGGAAATTAAAATCAAAAAGACACAGCCACCCCAAAGTTTGGAATGGCTCTGTTTACAAGAACCTCGTTTACAGTACAAGTTCAACATCGCAGAAAGTGAAAAATGGATAAAGAAGTTGTGGTATTTACTTACAAAGCAATATCACTCAGCAATGAAATCTGTGTCATCAGGCCCTTAGCAGCACAATGAGTGCATTCAGGTATGATGATTCTAACTGAAGTAAGTCACACAGAAAAAGAAACATCATAAGATATCAGTAATACATGGAATGGAAACTTGGCTACACAGGAACTGAATTACAGAACAGAACAGGGACTCAAATTTAGAAAAACAACTTATGCTTGCTTAAGGGTAAAGGTGAGTTGGGGTGCTGCATAAAACCAGAGATTGAAATGAGCACAGATAAAGTTCCTTAAGCCAAATATGCAATAGACAAGAGCTACTCCTTGCTCAATGAAATGGACTCAACACCGCATATTAAACGCCTAAGAATGTACTTGACTTGTAAGTATCTTAAAACCTATGGATTGCTATGTCTCCAAAAGAGAATCAAGCATGTGTACAGGGGCATAAACGCAGCAGTGATAGGATTGGAGAGGTTCGGTGAGCAAATGAAGACCCTTTGAAGTCATATTGCATGGTACCCATTACACGGGTCTTAACTCTCCAGGTTTAAGGTATTCTTCCTTCAGCTAAAACATGCATGTGGAACCCAGAGTATGATCAACCATGTGATCGGGAGACGTGTTCAAATATGTCTCAGTTTTCCTCCCCTGGTACTCAGGTGCAACATTCCATACGCTTTACTAACACTCTCCCCACTTGGAGAGTCAGCGCCTTTAACCTCCTGTTTGGCCCAGTTTGCAATTTCTGCGGAAGATGAACAGGAATAGCAAGAACCAATGAGAGGCTAGCTGGAGGTGTCTGGACGGGTAAATTTAACTCTCATTTCCCACCAGGAAGAGGAAATAACCAAAGGCTCAGCGTGCCGGGCCGGAACCAGATTAGGGCCTGAAGCCATCCTGCGGTGTTGCGGCCAGGTCACAAGAAAGCGAGTTGAAGAAAGGAGCTCAGGGGCACTGTAATTCACAAACCTGCAGAGTTATAAATGACAGCTATCGTCCAAAAATATACTGAAGTAAGGCTGCCAAGAGGACTTGAAAGCGGGGCAAAATTGCAGGAAACCGATTTCAGGAGGTAGACTGGAATTGCATTGAAAGCATAGGAAAAGAGGCAGAACGTCCACAATGATGCACTTGGCCAAAAAGGGCGTATGCGTTTTTTCCTGAATATATTCAGGAAAAAACGCATACGCCCTTTTTGGCCAACCAAGCAAGCTTGCAAAGGAAATCTGCACTACAATGAAGTCTCACTTCCCCCCGGTCAAAAGGGCCATCTGAAAAAAGTGTAAAATCCAGAAAGGCAGGACAGGCCATGGAGAACTGGGAGCCTTGTTATGCTGATGGGCGGGATGTAAATTGCCAACAACCACTCGGGAGAAGTGTATGGTGTTTCCTGAAACATCTAAAAAACAAAGCAACAGAACCTAGGGCACTTCCACTTATGGTCCTATAGCTTAGGGAAATTAAAATCAAAAAGACACAGCCACCCCAAAGTTTGGGACGCCTCTGTTTACAAGAACCTTGTTTACCGTACAAGTTCAATATCACAGAAAGTGAAAAATGGATAAAGGACTTGTGGTACTTATGTACAATGCAGTATCACTCAGCAATGAAATCTACGTCATCAGGCCGGTAGCAGCATAATGAGTGGATTCAGGTACGATGATTCTAACTGAAATAAGTCACAGAGAAAAAGAAACATCATAAGATATCACTAATACACGGAATGTAAACTTGGCTACACAGGAACTGAATTCCAAAACAGAACAGGGTCTCAAATTTAGAAAACCAACTTATGCTTGCTAAGGGGAAAGGTGAGTTGGGGTGCTGCATAAAACCAGAGATTTAAATGAGCACAGATAAAATTCCTTAAGCCAAATATGGAATAGACAAGAGCTACTCCTTGCTCAACGAAATGGACTCAACACCCCATATTAAACGCCTAAGAATGTACCTGACTAGTAAGTATCTTAAAACCTATGGATTGCTCTGCCTCCAAAAGAGAATCAAGCATGTGTACAGGGGCATAAACGCAGCAGTGATAGGATTGGAGAGGTTCGGTGAGCAAATGAAGACCCTTAGAAGTCATATTGCATGGTACCCATTCCACGGGTCTCAACTCTCCAGGTTTAAGGTATTCTTCCTTCAGCTAAAACATGCATGTGGAACCTAGAGTATGATCAACCATGTGATCGGGAGACGTGTTCAAATATGTCTCAGTTTTCGTACTCTGGTACTCGGGTGCAACATTCCAGACGCTTTACTAACACTCTCCCGACTTGGAGAGTCAGTCCCTTTAACCTCCTGTTTGGCCCAGTTTGCAATTTCTGCGGAAGATGAACAGGAATAGCGAGAAACAATGTGAGACTAGCTGGAGGTGTCTGGACGGGCAAATTTAACTCTCATTTCCCACCAGGAAGAGGAATTAACCAAAGGCTCAGCGTGCCGTGCCGGAACCAGATTAGGGCCTGAAGCCATCCTGTGGTGTTGCGGCCAGCTCAAAAGAAAGCGAGTTGAAGAAAGGAGCTCAGGGGCACTGTAATTCACAAACCTGCAGAGTTATAAATGACAGCTATCGTCCAAAAATAGACTGAAGTAAGGCTGCCAAGAGGACTTGAAAGCGGGGCAGAATTGCAGGAAACCGATTTCAGGAGGTAGACTGGAATTGCATTGAAAGCATAGGAAAAGAGGCAGAACGTCCACAATGATGCACTTGGCCAAAAAGGGCGTATGTGTTTTTTCCTGAATATATTCAGGAAAAAACGCATACGCCCTTTTTGGCCAACCAAGCAAGCTTGCAAAGGAAATCTGCACTACAATGAAGTCTCACTTCCCCCCGGTCAAAAGGGCCATCTGAAAAAAGTGTAAAATCCAGAAAGGCAACAGGCCATTGAGAACTGGGAGCCTTGTTATGCTGATGGGCGGGATGTAAATTGCCAACAGACACTCAGGAGAAGTTTATGGTGTTTCCTGAAACATCTAAAAACCAAAGCAACAGAGCCTAGGGCACTTCCACTTATGGTCCTATAGCTTAGGGAAATTAAAATCAAAAAGACACAGCCACCCCAAAGTTTGGGACGCCTCTGTTTACAAGAACCTCGTTTACAGTACAAGTTCAACATCGCAGAAAGTGAAAAATGGATAAAGAAGTTGTGGTATTCTCTTACAAAGCAATATCACTCAGCAATGAAATCTGTGTCATCAGGCCCTTAGCAGCACAATGAGTGGATTCAGGTATGATGATTCTAACTGAAATAAGTCACACAGAAAAAGAAACATCATAAGATATCAGTAATACACGGAATGGAAACTTGGCTACACAGGAACTGAATTACAGAACAGAACAGGGTCTCAAATTTAGAAAACCAACTTATGCTTGCTTAAGGGGAAAGGTGAGTTGGGGTGCTGCATAAAACCAGAGATTGAAATGAGCACAGATAAAGTTCCTTAAGCCAAATATGGAATAGACAAGAGCTACTCCTTGCTCAACGAAATGGACTCAACACCGCATATTAAACGCCTAAGAATGTACCTGACTAGTAAGTATCTTAAAACCTATGGATTGCTATGTCTCCGAAAGAGAATCAAGCATGTGTACAGGGGCATAAACGCAGCAGTGATAGGATTGGAGAGGTTCGGTGAGCAAATGAAGACCCTTTGAAGTCATATTGCATGGTACCCATTCCACGGGTTTCAACTACCAAGGTTTAAGGTATTCTTCCTTCAGCTAAAACATGCATGTGGAACCTAGAGTATGATCAACCATGTGATCGGGAGACGTGTTCAAATATGTCTCAGTTTTCCTCCCCTGGTACTCGGGTGCAACATTCCAGACGCTTTACTAACACTCTCCCGACTTGGAGAGTCAGTCCCTTTAACCTCCTGTTTGGCCCAGTTTGCAATTTCTGCGGAAGATGAACAGGAATAGCGAGAACCAATGAGAGACTAGCTGGAGGTGTCTGAACGGGCAAATTTAACTCTCATTTCCCACCAGGAAGAGGAATTAACCAAAGGCTCAGCATGCCGTGCCGGAACCAGATTAGGGCCTGAAGCCATCCTGCGGTGTTGCGGCCAGGTCACAAGAAAGCGAGTTGAAGAAAGGAGCTCAGGGGCACTGTAATTCACAAACCTGCAGAGTTATAAATGACAGCTATCGTCCAAAAATAGACTGAAGTAAGGCTGCCAAGAGGACTTGAAAGCGGGGCAGAATTGCAGGAAACCGATTTCAGGAGGTAGACTGGAATTGCATTGAAAGCATAGGAAAAGAGGCAGAACGTCCACAATGATGCACTTGGCCAAAAAGGGCGTATGCGTTTTTTCCTGAATATATTCAGGAAAAAACGCATACGCCCTTTTTGGCCAACCAAGCAAGCTTGCAAAGGAAATCTGCACTACAATGAAGTCTCACTTCCCCCGGTCAAAAGGGCCATCTGAAAAAAGTGTAAAATCCAGAAAGGCAGGACAGGCCATGGAGAATGGGAGCCTTGTTATGCTGATGGGCGGGATGTAAATTGCCAACAACCACTCGGGAGAAGTGTATGGTGTTTCCTGAAACACCTAAAAAACAAAGCAACAGAGCCTAGGGCACTTCCACTTATGGTCCTATAGCTTAGGGAAATTAAAATCAAAAAGGCACAGCCACCCCAAAGTTTGGGACGCCTCCGTTTACAAGAACCTCGTTTACCGTACAAGTTCAATATCACAGAAAGTGAAAAATGGATAAAGAACTTGTGGTACTTACGTACAATGCAGTATCACTCAGCAATGAAATCTATGTCATCAGGCCCGTGGCAGCATAATGAGTGGATTCAGGTACGATGATTCTAACTGAAATAAGTCACACAGAAAAAGAAACATCATAAGATATCACTAATACACGGAATGTAAACTTGGCTACACAGGAACTGCATTCCAAAACAGAACAGGGTCTCAAATTTAGAAAACCAACTTATGCTTGCTTAAGGGGAAAGGTGAGTTGGGGTGCTGCATAAAACCAGAGATTGAAATGAGCACAGATAAAGGTCCTTAAGCCAAATATGGAATAGACAAGAGCTACTCTTTGCTCAACGAAATGGACTCAACACCCAATATTAAACGCCTAAGAATGTACCTGACTAGTAAGTATCTTAAAACCTATGGATTGCTATGTCTCCAAAATAGAATCAAGCATGTGTACAGGGGCATAAATGCAGCAGTGATAGGATTGGAGAGGTTCGGTGAGCAAATGAAGACCCTTTGAAGTCATACTGCATGGTACCCATTACACGGGTCTCAACTCTCCAGGTTTAAGGTATTCTTCCTTCAGCTAAAACATGCATGTGGAACCCAGAGTATGATCAACCATGTGAATGGGAGACGTGTTCAAATATGTCTCAGTTTTCCTCCCCTGGTACTCGGGTGCAACATTCCAGACGCTTTACTAACACTCTCCCGACTTGGAGAGTCAGTCCCTTTAACCTCCTGTTTGGCCCAGTTTGCAATTTCTGCGGAAGATGAACAGGAATAGCGAGAACCAATGAGAGACTAGCTGGAGGTGTCTGAACGGGCAAATTTAACTCTCATTTCCCACCAGGAAGAGGAATTAACCAAAGGCTCAGCTTGCTGGGCCAGAAACAGATTAGGGCCTGAAGCCATCCTGCGGTGTTGCGGCCAGCTCAGAAGAAAGCGAGTTGAAGAAAGGAGCTCAGGGGCACTGTAATTCACAAACCTGCAGAGTTATAAATGACAGCTATCGTCCAAAAATAGACTGAAGTAAGGCTGCCAAGAGGACTTGAAAGCGGGGCAGAATTGCAGGAAACCGATTTCAGGAGGTAGACTGGAATTGCATTGAAAGCATAGGAAAAGAGGCAGAACGTCCACGATGATGCACTTGGCCAAAAAGGGCGTATGCGTTTTTTCCTGAATATATTCAGGAAAAAACGCATACGCCCTTTTTGGCCAACCAAGCAAGCTTGCAAAGGAAATCTGCACTACCATGAAGTCTCACTTCCCCCCGGTCAAAAGGGCCATCTGAAAAAAGTGTAAAATCCAGAAAGGCAGGACAGGCCATGGAGAACTGGGAGCCTTGTTATGCTGATGGGCGGGATGTAAATTGCTAACAACCACTCGGGAGAAGTGTATGGTGTTTCCTGAAACATCTAAAAAACAAAGCAACAGAACCTAGGGCACTGCCACTTATGGTCCTATAGCTTAGGGAAATTAAAATCAAAAAGACACAGCCACCCCAAAGTTTGGGACGCCTCTGTTTACAAGAACCTCGTTTACAGTACAAGTTCAACATCGCAGAAAGTGAAAAATGGATAAAGAAGTTGTGGTATTTACTTACAAAGCAATATCACTCAGCAATGAAATCTGTGTCATCAGGCCCTTAGCAGCACAATGAGTGGATTCAGGTATGATGATTCTAACTGAAATAAGTCACACAGAAAAAGAAACATCATAAGATATCAGTAATACACAGAATGGAAACTTGGCTACACAGGAACTGAATTACAGAACAGAACAGGGTCTCAAATTTAGAAAACCAACTTATGCTTGCTTAAGGGTAAAGGTGAGTTGGGGTGCTGCATAAAACCAGAGATTGAAAGGAGCACAGATAAAGTTCCTTAAGTCAAATATGGAATAGACAAGAGCTACTCCTTGCTCAACGAAATGGACTCAACACCGCATATTAAACGCCTAAGAATGTACCTGACTAGTAAGTATCTTAAAACCTATGGATTGCTATGTCTCCGAAAGAGAATCAAGCATGTGTACAGGGGCATAAACGCAGCAGTGATAGGATTGGAGAGGTTCGGTGAGCAAATGAAGACCCTTTGAAGTCATATTGCATGGTACCCATTACACGGGTCTTAACTCTCCAGGTTTAAGGTATTCTTCCTTCAGCTAAAACATGCATGTGGAACCCAAATATGATCAACCATGTGAACGGGAGACGTGTTCAAATATGTCTCAGTTTTCCTTCCCTGGTACTCGGGTGCAACATTCCAGACGCTTTACTAACACTCTCCCCACTTGGAGAGTCAGCGCCTTTAACCTCCTGTTTTGCCCAGTTTGCAATTTCTGCGGAAGATGAACAGGAATAGCGAGAACCAATGAGAGACTAGCTGGAGGTGTCTGGACGGGCAAATTTAACTCTCATTTCCCACCATGAAGAGGAAATAACCAAAGGCTCAGCGTGCCGTGCTTGAAACAGATTAGGGCCTGAAGCCATCCTGCGGTGTTGCGGCCAGGTCACAAGAAAGCGAGTTGAAGAAAGGAGCTCAGGGGCACTGTAATTCACAAACCTGCAGAGTTATAAATGACAGCTATCGTCCAAAAATAGACTGAAGTAAGGCTGCCAAGAGGACTTGAAAGCGGGGCAGAATTGCAGGAAACCGATTTCAGGAGGTAGACTGGAATTGCATTGAAAGCATAGGAAAAGAGGCAGAACGTCCACAATGATGCACTTGGCCAAAAAGGGTGTATGCGTTTTTTCCTGAATATATTCAGGAAAAAACGCATACGCCCTTTTTGGCCAACCAAGCAAGCTTGCAAAGGAAATCTGCACTACAATGAAGTCTCACTTCCCCCCAGTCAAAAGGGCCATCTGAAAAAAGTGTAAAATCCAGAAAGGCAGGACAGGCCATGGAGAACTGGGAGCCTTGTTATGCTGATGGGCGGGATGTAAATTGCCAACAGACACTCGGGAGAAGTGTATGGTGTTTCCTGAAACATCTAAAAAACAAAGCAACAGAGCCTAGGGCACTGCCACTTATGGTCCTATAGCTTAGGGAAATTAAAATCAAAAAGACACAGCCACCCCAAAGTTTGGGACGCCTCTGTTTACAAGAACCTCGTTTACAGTACAAGTTCAACATCGCAGAAAGTGAAAAATGGATAAAGAAGTTGTGGTATTTACTTACAAAGCAATATCACTCAGCAATGAAATCTATGTCATCAGGCCCTTAGCATCACAATGAGTGGATTGAGGTATGATGATTCTAACTGAAATAAGTCACACAGAAAAAGAAACATCATAAGATATCAGTAATACACGGAATGTAAACTTGGCTACACAGGAACTGAATTACAGAACAGAACAGGGTCTCAAATTTAGAAAACCAACTTATGCTTGCTTAAGCGTAAAGGTGAGGTGGGGTGCTGCATAAAACCAGAGATTGAAAGGAGCACAGATAAAGTTCCTTAAGTCAAATATGGAATAGGCAAGAGCTACTCCTTGCTCAACGAAATGGACTCAACACCGCATATTAAACGCCTAAGAATGTACCTGACTAGTAAGTATCGTAAAACCTATGGATTGCTATGTCTGCAAAAGAGAATCAAGCATGTGTACAGGGGCATAAACGCAGCAGTGATAGGATTGGAGAGGTTCGGTGAGCAAATGAAGACCCTTTGAAGTCATTTTGCATGGTACCCATTACACGGGTCTCAACTCTCCAGGTTTAAGGTATTCTTCCTTCAGCTAAAACATGCATGTGGAACCCAAGTATGATCAACCATGTGATCGGGAGACGTGTTCAAATATGTCTCAGTTTTCCTCCCCTGGTACTCGGGTGCAACATTCCAGACGCTTTACTAACACTCTCCCCACGTGGAGAGTCAGCGCCTGTAACCTCCTGTTTGGCCCAGTTTGCAATTTCTGCGGAAGATGAACAGGAATAGCGAGAACCAATGAGAGGCTAGCTGGAGGTGTCTGGACGGGCAAATTTAACTCTCATTTCCCACCAGGAAGAGGAAATAACCAAAGGCTCAGCGTGCCGTGCCGGAAGCAGATTAGGGCCTGAAGCTATCCTGCGGTGTTGCCGCCAGCTCACAAGAAAGCGAGTTGAAGAAAGGAGCTCAGGGGCACTGTAATTCACAAACCTGCAGAGTTATAAATGACAGCTATCGTCCAAAAATAGACTGAAGTAAGGCTGCCAAGAGGACTTGAAAGCGGGGCAGAATTGCAGGAAACCGATTTCAGGAGGTAGACTGGAATTGCATTGAAAGCATAGGAAAAGAGGCAGAACGTCCACAATGATGCACTTGGCCAAAAAGGGCGTATGCGTTTTTTCCTGAATATATTCAGGAAAAAACGCATACGCCCTATTTGGCCAACCAAGCAAGCTTGCAAAGGAAATCTGCACTACAATGAAATCTCACTTCCCCCCGGTCAAAAGGGCCATCTGAAAAAAGTGTAAAATCCAGAAAGGCAGGACAGGCCATGGAGAACTGGGAGCCTTGTTATGCTGATGAGCGGGATGTAAATTGCCAACAGACACTCGGGAGAAGTGTATGGTGTTTCCTGAAACATCTAAAAAACAAAGCAACAGAGCCTAGGGCACTTCCACTTATGGTCCTATAGCTTAGGGAAATTAAAATCAAAAAGACACAGCCACCCCAAAGTTTGGAACGGCTCTGTTTACAAGAACCTCGTTTACAGTACAAGTTCAACATCGCAGAAAGTGAAAAATGGATAAAGAAGTTGTGGTATTTACTTACAAAGCAATATCACTCAGCAATGAAATCTGTGTCATCAGGCCCTTAGCAGCACAATGAGTGGATTCAGGTATGATGATTCTAACTGAAATAAGTCACACAGAAAAAGAAACATCATAAGATATCAGTAATACACGGAATGGAAACTTGGCTACACAGGAACTGAATTACAGAACAGAACAGGGTCTCAAATTTAGAAAACCAACTTATGCTTGCTTAAGGGTAAAGGTGAGTTGGGGTGCTGCATAAAACCAGAGATTGAAAGGAGCACAGATAAAGTTCCTTAAGTCAAATATGGAATAGACAAGAGCTACTCCTTGCTCAACGAAATGGACTCAACACCGCATATTAAACGCCTAAGAATGTACCTGACTAATAAGTATCTTAAAACCTATGGATTGCTATGTCTCCGAAAGAGAATCAAGCATGTGTACAGGGGCATAAACGCAGCAGTGATAGGATTGGAGAGGTTCGGTGAGCAAATGAAGACCCTTTGAAGTCATATTGCATGGTACCCATTCCACGGGTTTCAACTACCCAGGTTTAAGGTATTCTTCCTTCAGCTAAAACATGCATGTGGAACCCAAGTATGATCAACCATGTGAACGGGAGACGTGTTCAAATATGTCTCAGTTTTCGTACCCTGGTACTCGGGTGTAACATTCCAGACGCTTTACTAACACTCTCCCCACTTGAAGAGTCAGCGCCTTTAACCTCCTCTTTGGCCCAGTTTGCAATTTCTGCGGAAGATGAACAGGAATAGCGAGAACCAATGAGAGACTAGCTGGAGGTGTCTGGACGGGCAAATTTAACTCTCATTTCCCACCAGGAAGAAGAAATAACCAAAGGCTCAGCGTGCCGTGCCGGAACCAGATTAGGGCCTGAAGCCATCCTGCGGTGTTTCGGCCAGGTCACAAGAAAGCGAGTTGAAGAAAGGAGCTCAGGGGCACTGTAATTCACAAACCTGCAGAGTTATAAATGACAGCTATCGTCCAAAAATAGACTGAAGTAAGGCTGCCAAGAGGACTTGAAAGCGGGGCAGAATTGCAGGAAACCGATTTCAGGAGGTAGACTGGAATTGCATTGAAAGCATAGGAAAAGAGGCAGAACGTCCACAATGATGCACTTGGCCAAAAAGGGCGTATGCGTTTTTTCCTGAATATATTCAGGAAAAAACGCATACGCCCTTTTTGGCCAACCAAGCAAACTTGCAAAAGAAATCTGCACTACAATGAAGTCTCACTTCTCCCCGGTCAAAAGGGCCATCTGAAAAAAGTGTAAAATCCAGAAAGGCAGGACAGGCCATGGAGAACTGGGAGCCTTGTTATGCTGATGGGCGGGATGTAAATTGCCAACAGACACTCGGGAGAAGTGTATGGTGTTTCCTGAAACATCTAAAAAACAAAGCAACAGAGCCTAGGGCACTTCCACTTATGGTCCTATACCTTAGGGAAATTAAAATCAAAAAGACACAGCCACCCCAAAGTTTGGGACGCCTCCGTTTACAAGAACCTCGTTTACCGTACAAGTTCAATATCACAGAAAGTGAAAAATGGATAAAGAACTTGTGGTACTTACGTACAATGCAGTATCACTCAGCAATGAAATCTATGTCATCAGGCCCGTAGCAGCATAATGAGTGGATTCAGGTACGATGATTCTAACTGAAATAAGTCACACAGAAAAAGAAACATCATAAGATATCACTAATACACGGAATGGAAACTTGGCTACACAGGAACTGCATTCCAAAACAGAACAGGGTCTCAAATTTAGAAAACCAACTTATGCTTGCTTAAGGGGAAAGGTGAGTTGGGGTGCTGCATAAAACCAGAGATTGAAATGAGCACAGATAAAGTTCCTTAAGCCAAATATGGAATAGACAAGAGCTACTCCTTGCTCAACGAAATGGACTCAAAACCCGATATTAAACGCCTAAGAATGTACCTGACTAGTAAGTATCTTAAAACCTATGGATTGCTATGTCTCCAAAAGAGAATCAAGCGTCTGTACAGGGGTATAAACGCAGCAGTGATAGTATTGGAGAGGTTCGGTGAGCAAATGAAGACCCTTTGAAGTCATATTGCATGGTACCCATTACACGGGTCTCAACTCTCCAGGTTTAAGGTATTCTTCCTTCAGCCAAAACATGCATGTGGGACCCAGAGTATGATCAACCATGTGAACGGGAGACGTGTTCAAATATGTCTCCGTTTTCCTCCCCTGGTACTCGGGTGCAACATTCCAGACGCTTTACTAACACTCTCCCGACTTGGAGAGTTAGAGCCTTTAACCTCCTATTTGGCCCAGTTTGCAATTTCTGCGGAAGATGAACAGGAACAGCGAGAACCAATGAGAGGCTAGCTGGAGGTATCTGGACGGGGAAATTTAACTCTCATTTCCCACCAGGAAGAGGAAATAACCAAAGGCTCAGCGTGCTGTGCCGGAACCAGATTAGGGCCTGAAGCCATCCTGCGGTGTTGCGGCCAGCTCAAAAGAAAGCGAGTTGAATAAAGGAGCTCAGGGGCACTGTAATTCACAAATCTGCAGAGTTATAAATGACAGCTATCGTCCAAAAATAGACTGAAGTAAGGCTGCCAAGAGGACTTGAAAGCGGGACAGAATTGCAGGAAACCGATTTCAGGAGGTAGACTGGAATTGCATTGAAAGCATAGGAAAAGAGGCAGAACGTCCACAATGATGCACTTGGCCAAAAAGGGCGTATGCGTTTTTTCCTGAATATATTCAGGAAAAAACGCATACGCCCTTTTTGGCCAACCAAGCAAGCTTGCAAAGGAAATCTGCACTACAATGAAGTCTCACTTCCCCCCGGTCAAAAGGGCCATCTGAAAAAAGTGTAAAATCCAGAAAGGCAGGACAGGCCATGGAGAACTGGGAGCCTTGTTATGCTGATGGGCGGGATGTAAATTGCCAACAACCACTGGGGAGAAGTGTATGGTGTTTCCTGAAACATCTAAAAAACAAAGCAACAGAGCCTAGGGCACTTCCACTTATGGTCCTATAGATTAGGGAAATTAAAATCAAAAAGACACAGCCACCCCAAAGTTTGGGACGCCTCTGTTTACAAGAACCTCGTTTACAGTACAATTTCAACATCGCAGAAAGTGAAAAATGGATAAAGAAGTTGTGGTATTTACTTACAAAGCAATATCACTCAGCAATGAAATCTGTGTCATCAGGCCCTTAGCATCACAATGAGTGGATTGAGGTATGATGATTCTAACTGAAATAAGTCACACAGAAAAAGAAACATCATAAGATATCAGTAATACACGGAATGTAAACTTGGCTACACAGGAACTGAATTACAGAACAGAACAGGGTCTCAAATTTAGAAAACCAACTTATTCTTGCTTAAGGGTAAAGGTGAGTTGGGGTGCTGCATAAAACCAGAGATTGAAATGAGCACAGATAAAGTTCCTTAAGCCAAATATGGAATAGACAAGAGCTACTCCTTGCTCAACGAAATGGACTCAACACCGCATATTAAACGCCTAAGAATGTACCTGACTAGTAAGTATCTTAAAACCTATGGATTGCTATGTCTCCGAAAGACAATCAAGCATGTGTACAGGGGCATAAACGCAGCAGTGATAGGATTGGAGATGTTCGGTGAACAAATGAAGACCCTTTGAAGTCATATTGCATGGTACCCATTCCACGGGTTTCAAATACCCAGGTTTAAGGTATTCTTCCTTCAGCTACAACATGCATGTGGAACCTAGAGTATGATCAACCATGTGATCGGGAGACGTGTTCAAATATGTCTTAGTTTTCATACCCTGGTACTCGGGTACAACATTCCAGACGCTTTACTAACACTCTCCCGACTTGGAGAGTCAGTCCCTTTAACCTCCTGTTTGGCCCAGTTTGCAATTTCTGCGGAAGATGAACAGGAATAGCGAGAACCAATGAGAGGCTAGCTGGAGGTGTCTGGACGGGCAAATTTAACTCTCATTTCCCACCAGGAAGAGGAATTAACCAAAGGCTCAGCATGCCGGGCCGGAACCAGATTAGGGCCTGAAGCCATCCTGCGGTGTCGC
Organism: Delphinus delphis; assembly: GCF_949987515.2. Lineage (NCBI taxonomy): Eukaryota > Metazoa > Chordata > Mammalia > Artiodactyla > Delphinidae > Delphinus > Delphinus delphis. The sequence goes on along the minus strand of NW_027192969.1, from coordinate 19,012 downwards.
GGCCAGCTCACAAGAAAGTGAGTTGAAGAAAGGAGCTCAGGGGCACTGTAATTCACAAACCTGCAGAGTTATAAATGACAGCTATCGTCCAAAAATAGACTGAAGTAAGGCTGCCAAGAGGACTTGAAAGCGGGGCAGAATTGCAGGAAACCGATTTCAGGAGGTAGACTGGAATTGCATTGAAAGCATAGGAAAAGAGGCAGAACGTCCACAATGATGCACTTGGCCAAAAAGGGCGTATGCGTTTTTTCCTGAATATATTCAGGAAAAATCGCATACGCCCTTTTTGGCCAACCAAGCAAGCTTGCAAAGGAAATCTGCACTACAATGAAGTCTCACTTCTCCCCGGTCAAAAGGGCCATCTGAAAAAAGTGTAAAATCCAGAAAGGCAGGACAGGCCATGGAGAACTGGGAGCCTTGTTATGCTGATGGGCGGGATGTAAATTGCCAACAGACACTCGGGAGAAGTGTATGGTGTTTCCTGAAACATCTAAAAAACAAAGCAACAGAGCCTAGGGCACTGCCACTTATGGTCCTATAGCTTAGGGAAATTAAAATCAAAAAGACACAGCCACCCCAAAGTTTGGGACGCCTCTGTTTACAAGAACCTCGTTTACAGTACAAGTTCAACATCGCAGAAAGTGAAAAATGGATAAAAAAGTTGTGGTATTTACTTACAAAGCAATATCACTCAGCAATGAAATCTATGTCATCAGGCCCTTAGCATCACAATGAGTGGATTCAGGTATGATGATTCTAACTGAAATAAGTCACACAGAAAAAGAAACATCATAAGATATCAGTAATACACGGAATGTAAACTTGGCTACACAGGAACTGAATTACAGAACAGAACAGGGTCTCAAATTTAGAAAACCAACTTATGCTTGCTTAAGGGTAAAGGTGAGGTGGGGTGCTGCATAAAACCAGAGATTGAAAGGAGCACAGATAAAGTTCCTTAAGTCAAATATGGAATAGGCAAGAGCTACTCCTTGCTCAACGAAATGGACTCAACACCGCATATTAAACGCCTAAGAATGTACCTGACTAGTAAGTATCGTAAAACCTATGGATTGCTATGTCTGCAAAAGAGAATCAAGCATGTGTACAGGGGCATAAACGCAGCAGTGATAGGATTGGAGAGGTTCGGTGAGCAAATGAAGACCCTTTGAAGTCATTTTGCATGATACCCATTACACGGGTCTCAACTCTCCAGGTTTAAGGTATTCTTCCTTCAGCTAAAACATGCATGTGGAACCCAAGTATGATCAACCATGTGATCGGGAGACGTGTTCAAATATGTCTCAGTTTTCCTCCCCTGGTACTCGGGTGCAACATTCCAGACGCTTTACTAACACTCTCCCCACTTGGAGAGTCAGCGTCTGTAACCTCCTGTTTGGCCCAGTTTGCAATTTCTGCGGAAGATGAACAGGAATAGCGAGAACCAATGAGAGGCTAGCTGGAGGTGTCTGGACGGGCAAATTTAACTCTCATTTCCCACCAGGAAGAGGAAATAACCAAAGGCTCAGCGTGCCGGGCCGGAACCAGATTAGGGCCTGAAGCCATCCTGCGGTGTTGCCGCCAGCTCACAAGAAAGCGAGTTGAAGAAAGGAGCTCAGGGGCACTGTAATTCACAAACCTGCAGAGTTATAAATGACAGCTATCGTCCAAAAATAGACTGAAGTAAGGCTGCCAAGAGGACTTGAAAGCGGGGCAGAATTGCAGGAAACCGATTTCAGGAGGTAGACTGGAATTGCATTGAAAGCATAGGAAAAGAGGCAGAACGTCCACAATGATGCACTTGGCCAAAAAGGGCGTATGCGTTTTTTCCTGAATATATTCAGGAAAAAACGCATACGCCCTATTTGGCCAACCAAGCAAGCTTGCAAAGGAAATCTGCACTACAATGAAATCTCACTTCCCCCCGGTCAAAAGGGCCATCTGAAAAAAGTGTAAAATCCAGAAAGGCAGGACAGGCCATGGAGAACTGGGAGCCTTGTTATGCTGATGGGCGGGATGTAAATTGCCAACAACCACTCGGGAGAAGTGTATGGTGTTTCCTGAAACATCTAAAAAACAAAGCAACAGAGCCTAGGGCACTTCCACTTATGGTCCTATAGCTTAGGGAAATTAAAATCAAAAAGACACAGCCACCCCAAAGTTTGGAACGGCTCTGTTTACAAGAACCTCGTTTACAGTACAAGTTCAACATCGCAGAAAGTGAAAAATGGATAAAGAAGTTGTGGTATTTACTTACAAAGCAATATCACTCAGCAATGAAATCTGTGTCATCAGGCCCTTAGCAGCACAATGAGTGGATTCAGGTATGATGATTCTAACTGAAATAAGTCACACAGAAAAAGAAACATCATAAGATATCAGTAATACACGGAATGGAAACTTGGCTACACAGGAACTGAATTACAGAACAGAACAGGGTCTCAAATTTAGAAAACCAACTTATGCTTGCTTAAGGGTAAAGGTGAGTTGGGGTGCTGCATAAAACCAGAGATTGAAATGAGCACAGATAAAGTTCCTTAAGTCAAATATGGAATAGACAAGAGCTACTCCTTGCTCAACGAAATGGACTCAACACTGCATATTAAACGCCTAAGAATGTACCTGACTAGTAAGTATCTTAAAACCTATGGATTGCTATGTCTCCAAAAGACAATCAAGCATGTGTACAGGGGCATAAATGCAGCAGTGATAGGATTAGAGAGGTTCGGTGAGCAAATGAAGACCCTTTGAAGTCATATTGCATGGTACCCATTCCACGGGTTTCAACTACCCAGGTTTAAGGTATTCTTCCTTCAGCTAAAACATGCATGTGGAACCCAAGTATGATCAACCATGTGAACGGGAGACGTGTTCAAATATGTCTCCGTTTTCCTCCCCTGGTACTCGGGTGCAACATTCCAGACGCTTTACTAACACTCTCCCGACTTGGAGAGTCAGTCCCTTTAACCTCCTATTTGGCCCAGTTTGCAATTTTTGCGGAAGATGAACAGGAACAGCGAGAACCAATGAGAGGCTAGCTGGAGGTATCTGGACGGGGAAATTTAACTCTCATTTCCCACCAGGAAGAGGAAATAACCAAAGGCTCAGCGTGCTGTGCCGGAACCAGATTAGGGCCTGAAGCCATCCTGCGGTGTTGCGGCCAGCTCAAAAGAAAGCGAGTTGAATAAAGGAGCTCAGGGGCACTGTAATTCACAAACCTGCAGAGTTATAAATGACAGCTATCGTCCAAAAATAGACTGAAGTAAGGCTGCCAAGAGGACTTGAAAGCGGGACAGAATTGCAGGAAACCGATTTCAGGAGGTAGACTGGAATTGCATTGAAAGCATAGGAAAAGAGGCAGAACGTCCACAATGATGCACTTGGCCAAAAAGGGCGTATGCGTTTTTTCCTGAATATATTCAGGAAAAAACGCATACGCGCTTTTTGGCCAACCAAGCAAGCTTGCAAAGGAAATCTGCACTACAATGAAGTCTCACTTCCCCCCGGTCAAAAGGGCCATCTGAAAAAAGTGTAAAATCCAGAAAGGCAGGACAGGCCATGGAGAACTGGGAGCCTTGTTATGCTGATGGGCGGGATGTAAATTGCCAACAACCACTCGGGAGAAGTGTATGGTGTTTCCTGAAACATCTAAAAAACAAAGCAACAGAGCCTAGGGCACTTCCACTTATGGTCCTATAGATTAGGGAAATTAAAATCAAAAAGACACAGCCACCCCAAAGTTTGGGACGCCTCTGTTTACAAGAACCTCGTTTACAGTACAATTTCAACATCGCAGAAAGTGAAAAATGGATAAAGAAGTTGTGGTATTTACTTACAAAGCAATATCACTCAGCAATGAAATCTGTGTCATCAGGCCCTTAGCATCACAATGAGTGGATTGAGGTATGATGATTCTAACTGAAATAAGTCACACAGAAAAAGAAACATCATAAGATATCAGTAATACACGGAATGTAAACTTGGCTACACAGGAACTGAATTACAGAACAGAACAGGGTCTCAAATTTAGAAAACCAACTTATTCTTGCTTAAGGGTAAAGGTGAGTTGGGGTGCTGCATAAAACCAGAGATTGAAATGAGCACAGATAAAGTTCCTTAAGCCAAATATGGAATAGACAAGAGCTACTCCTTGCTCAACGAAATGGACTCAACACCGCATATTAAACGCCTAAGAATGTACCTGACTAGTAAGTATCTTAAAACTTATGGATTGCTATGTCTCCGAAAGACAATCAAGCATGTGTACAGGGGCATAAACGCAGCAGTGATAGGATTGGAAATGTTCGGTGAACAAATGAAGACCCTTTGAAGTCATATTGCATGGTACCCATTCCACGGGTTTCAAATACCCAGGTTTAAGGTATTCTTCCTTCAGCTAAAACATGCATGTGGAACCTAGAGTATGATCAACCATGTGATCGGGAGACGTGTTCAAATATGTCTTAGTTTTCATACCCTGGTACTCGGGTACAACATTCCAGACGCTTTACTAACACTCTCCCGACTTGGAGAGTCAGTCCCTTTAACCTCCTGTTTGGCCCAGTTTGCAATTTCTGCGGAAGATGAACAGGAATAGCGAGAACCAATGAGAGGCTAGCTGGAGGTGTCTGGACGGGCAAATTTAACTCTCATTTCCCACCAGGAAGAGGAATTAACCAAAGGCTCAGCATGCCGGGCCGGAACCAGATTAGGGCCTGAAGCCATCCTGCGGTGTCGCGGCCAGCTCACAAGAAAGCGAGTTGAAGAAAGGAGCTCAGGGGCACTGTAATTCACAAACCTGCAGAGTTATAAATGACAGCTATCGTCCAAAAATAGACTGAAGTAAGGCTGCCAAGAGGACTTGAAAACGGGGCAGAATTGCAGGAAACCGATTTCAGGAGGTAGACTGGAATTGCATTGAAAGCATAGGAAAAGAGGCAGAACGTCCACAATGATGCACTTGGCCAAAAAGGGCGTATGCGTTTTTTCCTGAATATATTCAGGAAAAAACGCATACGCCCTTTTTGGCCAACCAAGCAAACTTGCAAAGGAAATCTGCACTACAATGAAGTCTCACTTCTCCCCGGTCAAAAGGGCCATCTGAAAAAAGTGTAAAATCCAGAAAGGCAGGACAGGCCATGGAGAACTGGGAGCCTTGTTATGCTGATGGGCGGGATGTAAATTGCCAACAGACACTCGGGAGAAGTGTATGGTGTTTCCTGAAACATCTAAAAAACAAAGCAACAGAGCCTAGGGCACTTCCACTTATGGTCCTATAGCTTAGGGAAATTAAAATCAAAAAGACACAGCCACCCCAAAGTTTGGAACGGCTCTGTTTACAAGAACCTCGTTTACAGTACAAGTTCAACATCGCAGAAAGTGAAAAATGGATAAAGAAGTTGTGGTATTTACTTACAAAGCAATATCACTCAGCAATGAAATCTGTGTCATCAGGCCCTTAGCAGCACAATGAGTGGATTCAGGTATGATGATTCTAACTGAAATAAGTCACACAGAAAAAGAAACATCATAAGATATCAGTAATACACGGAATGTAAACTTGGCTACACAGGAACTGAATTACAGAACAGAACAGGGTCTCAAATTTAGAAAACCAACTTATGCTTGCTTAAGGGTAAAGGTGAGTTGGGGTGCTGCATAAAACCAGAGATTGAAATGAGCACAGATAAAGTTCCTTAAGTCAAATATGGTATAGACAAGAGCTACTCCTTGCTCAACGAAATGGACTCAACACCGCATATTAAACGCCTAAGAATGTACCTGACTAGTAAGTATCTTAAAACCTATGGATTGCTATGTCTCCGAAAGAGAATCAAGCATGTGTACAGGGGCATAAACGCAGCAGTGATAGGATTGGAGAGGTTCGGTGAGCAAATGAAGACCCTTTGAAGTCATATTGCATGGTACCCATTCCACGGGTTTCAAATACCCAGGTTTAAGGTATTCTTCCTTCAGCTAAAACATGCATGTGGAACCTAGAGTATGATCAACCATGTGATCGGGAGACGTGTTCAAATATGTCTTAGTTTTCATACCCTGGTACTCGGGTACAACATTCCAGACGCTTTACTAACACTCTACCGACTTGGAGAGTCAGTCCCTTTAACCTCCTGTTTGGCCCAGTTTGCAATTTCTGCGGAAGATGAACAGGAATAGCGAGAACCAATGAGAGGCTAGCTGGAGGTGTCTGGACGGGCAAATTTAACTCTCATTTCCCACCAGGAAGAGGAATTAACCAAAGGCTCAGCATGCCGGGCCGGAACCAGATTAGGGCCTGAAGCCATCCTGCGGTGTCGCGGCCAGCTCACAAGAAAGCGAGTTGAAGAAAGGAGCTCAGGGGCACTGTAATTCACAAACCTGCAGAGTTATAAATGACAGCTATCGTCCAAAAATAGACTGAAGTAAGGCTGCCAAGAGGACTTGAAAGCGGGGCAGAATTGCAGGAAACCGATTTCAGGAGGTAGACTGGAATTGCATTGAAAGCATAGGAAAAGAGGCAGAACGTCCACAATGATGCACTTGGCCAAAAAGGGCGTATGCGTTTTTTCCTGAATATATTCAGGAAAAAACGCATACGCCCTTTTTGGCCAACCAAGCAAGCTTGCAAAGGAAATCTGCACTACAATGAAGTCTCACTTCTCCCCGGTCAAAAGGGCCATCTGAAAAAAGTGTAAAATCCAGAAAGGCAGGACAGGCCATGGAGAACTGGGAGCCTTGTTATGCTGATGGGCGGGATGTAAATTGCCAACAGACACTCGGGAGAAGTGTATGGTGTTTCCTGAAACATCTAAAAAACAAAGCAACAGAGCCTAGGGCACTGCCACTTATGGTCCTATAGCTTAGGGAAATTAAAATCAAAAAGACACAGCCACCCCAAAGTTTGGGACGCCTCTGTTTACAAGAACCTCGTTTACAGTACAAGTTCAACATCGCAGAAAGTGAAAAATGGATAAAGAAGTTGTGGTATTTACTTACAAAGCAATATCACTCAGCAATGAAATCTATGTCATCAGGCCCTTAGCATCACAATGAGTGGATTCAGGTATGATGATTCTAACTGAAATAAGTCACACAGAAAAAGAAACATCATAAGATATCAGTAATACACGGAATGTAAACTTGGCTACACAGGAACTGAATTACAGAACAGAACAGGGTCTCAAATTTAGAAAACCAACTTATGCTTGCTTAAGGGTAAAGGTGAGGTGGGGTGCTGCATAAAACCAGAGATTGAAAGGAGCACAGATAAAGTTCCTTAAGTCAAATATGGAATAGGCAAGAGCTACTCCTTGCTCAACGAAATGGACTCAACACCGCATATTAAACGCCTAAGAATGTACCTGACTAGTAAGTATCGTAAAACCTATGGATTGCTATGTCTGCAAAAGAGAATCAAGCATGTGTACAGGGGCATAAACGCAGCAGTGATAGGATTGGAGAGGTTCGGTGAGCAAATGAAGACCCTTTGAAGTCATTTTGCATGGTACCCATTACACGGGTCTCAACTCTCCAGGTTTAAGGTATTCTTCCTTCAGCTAAAACATGCATGTGGAACCCAAGTATGATCAACCATGTGATCGGGAGACGTGTTCAAATATGTCTCAGTTTTCCTCCCCTGGTACTCGGGTGCAACATTCCAGACGCTTTACTAACACTCTCCCCACTTGGAGAGTCAGCGTCTGTAACCTCCTGTTTGGCCCAGTTTGCAATTTCTGCGGAAGATGAACAGGAATAGCGAGAACCAATGAGAGGCTAGCTGGAGGTGTCTGGACGGGCAAATTTAACTCTCATTTCCCACCAGGAAGAGGAAATAACCAAAGGCTCAGCGTGCCGGGCCAGAACCAGATTAGGACCTGAAGCCATCCTGCGGTGTTTCGGCCAGGTCACAAGAAAGCGAGTTGAAGAAAGGAGCTCAGGGGCACTGTAATTCAAAAACCTGCAGAGTTATAAATGACAGCTATCGTCCAAAAATAGACTGAAGTAAGGCTGCCAAGATGACTTGAAAGCGGGGCAGAATTGCAGGAAACCGATTTCAGGAGGTAGACCGGAATTGCATTGAAAGCATAGGAAAAGAGGCAGAACGTCCACAATGATGCACTTGGCCAAAAAGGGCATATGCGTTTTTTCCTGAATATATTCAGGAAAAAACGCATACGCCCTTTTTGGCCAACCAAGCAAGCTTGCAAAGGAAATCTGCACTACAATGAAGTCTCACTTCCCCCCGGTCAAAAGGGCCATCTGAAAAAAGTGTAAAATCCAGAAAGGCAGGACAGGCCATGGAGAACTGGGAGCCTTGTTATGCTGATGGGCGGGATGTAAATTGCCAACAGACACTCGGGAGAAGTGTATGGTGTTTCCTGAAACATCTAAAAAACAAAGCAACAGAGCCTAGGGCACTGTCACTTATAGTCCTATAGCTTAGGGAAATTAAAATCAAAAAGACACAGCCACCCCAAAGTTTGGGACGCCTCTGTTTACAAGAACCTCGTTTACAGTACAAGTTCAACATCGCAGAAAGTGAAAAATGGATAAAGAAGTTGTGGTATTCACTTACAAAGCAATATCATTCAGCAATGAAATCTATGTCATCAGGCCCTTAGCAGCACAATGAGTGGATTCAGGTACGATGATTCTAACTGAAATAAGTCACACAGAAAAAGAAACATCATAAGATATCAGTAATACACGGAATGGAAACTTGGCTACACAGGAACTGAATTACAGAACAGAACAGGGTCTCAAATTTAGAAAACCAACTTATGCTTGCTTAAGGGTAAAGGTGAGTTGGGGTGCTGCATAAAACCAGAGATTGAAATGAGCACAGATAAAGTTCCTTAAGCCAAATATGGAATAGACAAGAGCTACTCCTTGCTCAACGAAATGGACTCAACACCGCATATTAAACGCCTAAGAATGTACCTGACTAGTAAGTATCTTAAAACCTATGGATTGCTATGTCTCCGAAAGAGAATCAAGCATGTGTACAGGGGCATAAACGCAGCAGTGATAGGATTGGAGAGGTTCGGTGAGCAAATGAAGACCCTTTGAAGTCATATTGCATGGTACCCATTCCACGCGTTTCAACTACCCAGGTTTAAGGTATTCTTCCTTCAGCTAAAACATGCATGTGGAACCTAGAGTATGATCAACCATTTGATTGGGAGACGTGTTCAAATATGTCTCAGTTTTCGTACCTGGTACTCGGGTGCAACATTCCAGACGCTTTACTAACACTCTCCCGACTTGGAGAGTCAGTCCCTTTAACCTCCTGTTTGGCCCAGTTTGCAATTTCTGCGGAAGATGAACAGGAATACCGAGAACCAATGAGAGACTAGCTGGAGGTGTCTGAACGGGCAAATTTAACTCTCATTTCCCACCAGGAAGAGGAATTAACCAAAGGCTCAGCGTGCCGGGCCAGAACCAGTTTAGGGCCTGAAGCCATCCTGCGGTGTTTCGGCCAGGTCACAAGAAAACGAGTTGAAGAAAGGAGCTCAGGGACACTGTAATTCACAAACCTGCAGAGTTATAAATGACAGCTATCGTCCAAAAATAAACTGAAGTAAGGCTGCCAAGAGGACTTGAAAACGGGGCAGAATTGCAGGAAACCGATTTCAGGAGATAGACTGGAATTGCATTGAAAGCATAGGAAAAGAGGCAGAACGTCCACAATGATGCACTTGGCCAAAAAGGGCGTATGCGTTTTTTCCTGAATATATTCAGGAAAAAACGCATACGCCCTTTTTGGCCAACCAAGCAAGCTTGCAAAGGAAGTCTGCACTACAATGAAATCTCACTTCCCCCCGGTCAAAAGGGCCATCTGAAAAAAGTGTAAAATCCAGAAAGGCAGGACAGGCCATGGAGAACTGGGAGCCTTGTTATGCTGATGGGCGGGATGTAAATTGCCAACAGACACTCGGGAGAAGTGTATGGTGTTTCCTGAAACATCTAAAAAACAAAGCAACAGAGCCTAGGGCACTTCCACTTATGGTGCTATAGGTTAGGGAAATTAAAATCAAAAAGACACAGCCACCCCAAAGTTTGGGACGCCTCTGTTTACAAGAATCTCGTTTACCGTACAAGTTCAATATCACAGAAAGTGAAAAATGGATAAAGAACTTGTGCTACTTACGTACAATGCAGTATCACTCAGCAATGAAATCTATGTCATCAGGCCCGTAGCAGCATAATGAGTAGATTCAGGTACAATGATTCTAACTGAAATAAGTCACACAGAAAAAGAAACATCATAAGATATCACTAATACACGGAATGTAAACTTGGCTACACAGGAACTGAATTCCAAAACAGAACAGGGTCTCAAATTTAGAAAACCAACTTATGCTTGCTTAAGGGTAAAGGTGAGTTGGGGTGCTGCATAAAACCAGAGATTGAAATGAGCACAGATAAAGTTCCTTAAGCCAAATATGGAATAGACAAGAGCTACTCCTTGCTCAACGAAATGGACTCAACACCGCATATTAAACGCCTAAGAATGTACCTGACTAGTAAGTATCTTAAAACCTATGGATTGCTATGTCTCCGAAAGAGAATCAAGCATGTGTACAGGGGCATAAACGCAGCAGTGATAGGATTGGAGAGGTTCGGTGAGCAAATGAAGACCCTTTGAAGTCATATTGCATGGTACCCATTCCACGCGTTTCAACTACCCAGGTTTAAGGTATTCTTCCTTCAGCTAAAACATGCATGTGGAACCTAGAGTATGATCAACCATTTGATCGGGAGACGTGTTCAAATATGTCTCAGTTTTCGTACCCTGGTACTCGGGTGCAACATTCCAGACGCTTTACTAACACTCTCCCGACTTGGAGAGTCAGTCCCTTTAACCTCCTGTTTGGCCCAGTTTGCAATTTCTGCGGAAGATGAACAGGAATAGCGAGAACCAATGAGAGACTAGCTGGAGGTGTCTGAACGGGCAAATTTAACTCTCATTTCCCACCAGGAAGAGGAATTAACCAAAGGCTCAGCATGCCGGGCCAGAACCAGATTAGGGCCTGAAGCCATCCTGCGGTGTTTCGGCCAGGTCACAAGAAAGCGAGTTGAAGAAAGGAGCTCAGGGACACTGTAATTCACAAACCTGCAGAGTTATAAATGACAGCTATCGTCCAAAAATAAACTGAAGTAAGGCTGCCAAGAGGACTTGAAAACGGGGCAGAATTGCAGGAAACCGATTTCAGGAGGTAGACTGGAATTGCATTGAAAGCATAGGAAAAGAGGCAGAACGTCCACAATGATGCACTTGGCCAAAAAGGGCGTATGCGTTTTTTCCTGAATATATTCAGGAAAAAACGCATACGCCCTTTTTGGCCAACCAAGCAAGCTTGCAAAGGAAATCTGCACTACAATGAAGTCTCACTTCCCCCCGGTCAAAAGGGCCATCTGAAAAAAGTGTAAAATCCAGAAAGGCCAGACAGGCCATGGAGAACTGGGAGCCTTGTTATGCTGATGGGCGGGATGTAAATTGCCAACAAACACTCGGGAGAAGTGTATGGTGTTTCCTGAAACATCTAAAAAACAAAGCAACAGAGCCTAGGGCACTTCCACTTATGGTCCTATAGCTTAGGGAATTTAAAATCAAAAAGACACAGCCACCCCAAAGTTTGGGATGGCTCTGTTTACAAGAACCTCGTTTACAGTACAAGTTCAACATCACAGAAAGTGAAAAATGGATAAAGAAGTTGTGGTATTTACTTACAAAGCAATATCATTCAGCAATGAAATCTGTGCCATCAGGCCCTTAGCAGCACAATGAGTGGATTCAGGTATGATGATTCTAACTGAAATAAGTCACACAGAAAAAGAAACATCATAAGATATCACTAACACACGGAACGTAAACTTGGCTACACAGGAACTGAATTCCAAACAGAATCGGGTCTCAAATTTAGAAAACCAACTTATGCTTGCTTAAGGGTAAAGGTGAGTTGGGGTGCTGCATAAAACCAGAGATTGAAATGAGCACAGATAAAGTTCCTTAAGCCAAATATGGAACAGACAAGAGCTACTCCTTGCTCAACGAAATGGACTCAACACCCCATATTAAACGCCAAAGAATGTACCTGAATAATAAGTATCTTAAAACCTATGGATTGCTATGTCTCCAAAAGAGAATCAAGCATGTGTACAGGGGCGGAAACGCAGCAGTGATAGGATTGGAGAGGTTCGGTGAGCAAATGAATACCCTTTGAAGTCATATTGCATGGTACCCATTCCACGGGTCTCAACTCTCCAGGTTTAAGGTATTCTTCCTTCAGCTAAAACATGCATGTGGAAACCAGAGTATGATCAACCATGTGAACGGGAGACGTGTTCAAATATGTCTCAGTTTTCGTACCCTGGTACTCGGGTGCAACATTCCAGACGCTTTACTAACACTCTCCCGACTTGGAGAGTCAGTCCCTTTAACCTCCTGTTTGGCCCAGTTTGCAATTTCTGCGGAAGATGAACAGGAATAGCGAGAACCAATGAGAGACTAGCTGGAGGTGTCTGGACGGGCAAATTTAACTCTCATTTCCCACCAGGAAGAGGAATTAACCAAAGGCTCAGCGTCCCGGGCCAGAACCAGATTAGGGCCTGAAGCCATCCTGCGGTGTTTTGGCCAGGTCACAAGAAAGCGAGTTGAAGAAAGGAGCTCAGGGGCACTGTAATTCACAAACCTGCAGAGTTATAAATGAGAGCTATCGTCCAAAAATAAACTGAAGTAAGGCTGCCAAGAGGACTTGAAAACGGGGCAGAATTGCAGGAAACCGATTTCAGGAGGTAGACTGGAATTGCATTGAAAGCATAGGAAAAGAGGCAGAACGTCCACAATGATGCACTTGGCCAAAAAGGGCATATGCGTTTTTTCCTGAATATATTCAGGAAAAAACGCATATGCCCTTTTTGGCCAACCAAGCAAGCTTGCAAAGGAAATCTGCACTACAATGAAATCTCACTTCTCCCCGGTCAAAAGGGCCATCTGAAAAAAGTGTAAAATCCAGAAAGGCAGGACAGGCCATGGAGAACTGGGAGCCTTGTTATGCTGATGGGCGGGATGTAAATTGCCAACAGACACTCGGGAGAAGTGTATGGTGTTTCCTGAAACATCTAAAAAACAAAGCAACAGAGACTAGGGCACTGCCACTTATGGTCCTATAGTTTAGGGAAATTAAAATCAAAAAGACACAGCCACCCCAAAGTTTGGGACGCCTCTGTTTACAAGAACCTCGTTTACAGTACAAGTTCAACATCGCAGAAAGTGAAAAATGGATAAAGAAGTTGTGGTATTTACTTACAAAGCAATAACACTCAGCAATGAAATCTGTGTCATCAGGCCCTTAGCAGCACAATGAGTGGATTCAGGTATGATGATTCTAACTGAAATAAGTCACACAGAAAAAGAAACATCATAAGATATCAGTAATACACGGAATGTAAACTTGGCTACACAGGAACTGAATTACAGAACAGAACAGGGTCTCAAATTTAGAAAACCAACTTATGCTTGCTTAAGGGTAAAGGTGAGTTGGGGTGCTGCATAAAACCAGAGATTGAAATGAGCACAGATAAAGTTCCTTAAGCCAAATATGGAATAGACAAGAGCTACTCCTTGCTCAACGAAATGGACTCAACACCCCATATTAAACGCCTAAGAATGTACCTGACTAGTAAGTATCTTAAAACCTATGGATTGCTATGTCTCCGAAAGAGAATCAAGCATGTGTACAGGGACATAAACGCAGCAGTGATAGGACTGGAGAGGTTCGGTGAGCAAATGAAGACCCTTTGAAGTCATATTGCATGGTACCCATTCCACGGGTTTCAACTACCCAGGTTTTAGGTATTCTTCCTTCAGCTAAAACATGCATGTGGAACCCAGAGTATGATCAACCATGTGAACGGGAGACGTGTTCAAATATGTCTCAATTTTCCTCCCCTGGTACTCGGGTGCAACATTCCAGACGCTTTACTAACATTCTCCCGACTTGGAGAGTCTGTCCCTTTAACCTCCTGTTTGGCCCAGTTTGCAATTTCTTCGGAAGATGAACAGGAATAGCGAGAACCAATGAGAGGCTAGCTGGAGGTGTCTGGACGGGCAAATTTAACTCTCATTTCCCACCAGGAAGAGGAATTAACCAAAGGCTCAGCATGCCGGGCCGGAACCAGATTAGGGCCTGAAGCCATCCTGCGGTGTTGTGGCCAAGTCACAAGAAAGCGAGTTGAAGAAAGGAGCTCAGGGGCACTGTAATTCACAAACCTGCAGAGTTATAAATGACAGCTATCGTCCAAAAATAGACTGAAGTAAGGCTGCCAAGAGGACTTGAAAGCGGGGCAGAATTGCAGGAAACCGATTTCAGGAGGTAGACTGGAATTGCACTGAAAGCATAGGAAAAGAGGCAGAACGTCCACAATGATGCACTTGGCCAAAAAGGGCGTATGCGTTTTTTCCTGAATATATTCAGGAAAAAACGCATACGCCCTTTTTGGCCAACCAAGCAAGCTTGCAAAGGAAATCTGCACTACAATGAAGTCTCACTTCCCCCCGGTCAAAAGGGCCATCTGAAAAAAGTGTAAAATCCAGAAAGGCCGGACAGGCCATGGAGAACTGGGAGCCTTGTTATGCTGATGGGCGGGATGTAAATTGCCAACAAACACTTGGGAGAAGTGTATGGTGTTTCCTGAAACATCTAAAAAACAAAGCAACAGAGCCTAGGGCACTTCCACTTATGGTCCTATAGCTTAGGGAATTTAAAATCAAAAAGACACAGCCACCCCAAAGTTTGGAACAGCTCTGTTTACAAGAACCTCGTTTACAGTACAAGTTCAACATCGCAGAAAGTGAAAAATGGATAAAGAAGTTGTGGTATTTACTTACAAAGCAATATCACTCAGCAATGAAACCTGTGTCACAAGGCCCTTAGCAGCACAATGAGTGGATTCAGGTATGATGATTCTAACTGAAATAAGTCACACAGAAAAAGAAACATCATAAGATATCAGTAATACACGGAATGTAAACTTGGCTACACAGGAACTGAATTACAGAACAGAACAGGGTCTCAAATTTAGAAAACCGACTTATGCTTGCTTAAGGGGAAAGGTGAGTTGGGGTGCTGCATAAAACCAGAGATTGAAATGAGCACAGATAAAGTTCCTTAAGCCAAATATGGAATAGACAAGAGCTACTCCTTGCTCAACGAAATGGACTCAACACCGCATATTAAATGCCTAAGAATGTACCTGACTAGTAAGTATCTTAAAACCTATGGATTGCTATGTCTCCGAAAGAGAATCAAGCATGTGTACAGGGGCATAAACGCAGCAGTGATAGGATTGGAGAGGTTCGTGAGCAAATGAAGACCCTTTGAAGTCATATTGCATGGTACCCATTTCACGGGTCTTAACTCTCCAGGTTTAAGGTATTCTTCCTTCAGCTAAAACATGCATGTGGAACCCAAGTATGATCAACCATGTGAACGGGAGACGTGTTCAAATATGTCTCAGTTTTTGTACCCTGGTACTAGGGTGCAACATTCCAGACGCTTTACTAACACTCTCCCGACTTGGAGAGTCAGTCCCTTTAACCTCCTGTTTGGCCCAGTTTGCAATTTCTGCGGAAGATGAACAGGAATAGCGAGAACCAATGAGAGACTAGCTGGAGGTGTCTGGACGGGCAAATTTAACTCTCATTTCCCACCAGGAAGAGGAATTAACCAAAGGCTCAGCATGCCGGGCCGGAACCAGATTAGGGCCTGAAGCCATCCTGCGGTGTTGCGGCCAGGTCACAAGAAAGCGAGTTGAAGAAAGGAGCTCAGGGGCACTGTAATTCACAAACCTGCAGAGTTATAAATGACAGCTATCGTCCAAAAATAGACTGAAGTAAGGCTGCCAAGAGGACTTGAAAGCGGGGCAGAATTGCAGGAAACCGATTTCAGGAGGTAGACTGGAATTGCATTGAAAGCATAGGAAAAGAGGCAGAACGTCCACAATGATGCACTTGGCCAAATAGGGCGTATGCGTTTTTTCCTGAATATATTCAGGAAAAAACGCATACGCCCTTTTTGGCCAACCAAGCAAGCTTGCAAAGGAAATCTGCACTACAATGAAGTGTCACTTGCCCCCGGTCAAAAGGGCCATCTGAAAAAAGTGTAAAATCCAGAAAGGCCGGACAGGCCATGGAGAACTGGGTGCCTTGTTATGCTGATGGGCGGGATGTAAATTGCCAACAACCACTCGGGAGAAGTGTATGGTGTTTCCTGAAACATCTAAAAAACAAAGCAACAGAACCTAGGGCACTTCCACTTATGGTCCTATAGCTTAGGGAAATTAAAATCAAAAAGACACAGCCACGCCAAAGTTTGGAACGGCTCTGTTTACAAGAACCTCGTTTACAGTACAAGTTCAACATCGCAGAAAGTGAAAAATGGATAAAGAAGTTGTGGTATTTACTTACAAAGCAATATCACTCAGCAATGAAATCTGTGTCATCAGGCCCTTAGCAGCACAATGAGTGGATTCAGGTATGATGATTCTAACTGAAATAAGTCACACAGAAAAAGAAACATCATAAGATATCAGTAATACACGGAATGTAAACTTGGCTACAGAGGAACTGAATTACAGAACAGAACAGGGTCTCAAATTTAGAAAAACAACTTATGCTTGCTTAAGGGTAAAGGTGAGTTGGGGTGCTGCATAAAACCAGAGATTGAAATGAGCACAGATAAAGTTCCTTAAGCCAAATATGGAATAGACAAGAGCTACTCCTTGCTCAACGAAATGGACTCAACACCGCATATTAAACGCCTAAGAATGTACCTGACTAGTAAGTATCTTAAAACCTATGGATTGCTATGTCTCCGAAAGAGAATCAAGCATGTGTACAGGGGCATAAACGCAGCAGTGATAGGATTGGAGAGGTTCGGTGAGCAAATGAAGACCCTTTGAAGTCATATTGCATGGTACCCATTCCACGGGTTTCAACTACCCACGTTTTAGGTATTCTTCCTTCAGCTAAAATATGCATGTGGAACCCAAGTATGATCAACCATGTGAACGGGAGACGTGTTCAAATATGTCTCAGTTTTTGTACCCTGGTACTAGGGTGCAACATTCCAGACGCTTTACTAACACTCTCCCGACTTGGAGAGTCAGTCCCTTTAACCTCCTGTTTGGCCCAGTTTGCAATTTCTGCGGAAGATGAACAGGAATAGCGAGAACCAATGAGAGACTAGCTGGAGGTGTCTGGACGGGCAAATTTAACTCTCATTTCCCACCAGGAAGAGGAATTAACCAAAGGCTCAGCATGCCGGGCCGGAACCAGATTAGGGCCTGAAGCCATCCTGCGGTGTTGCGGCCAGGTCACAAGAAAGCGAGTTGAAGAAAGGAGCTCAGGGGCACTGTAATTCACAAACCTGCAGAGTTATAAATGACAGCTATCGTCCAAAAATAGACTGAAGTAAGGCTGCCAAGAGGACTTGAAAGCGGGGCAGAATTGCAGGAAACCGATTTCAGGAGGTAGACTGGAATTGCATTGAAAGCATAGGAAAAGAGGCAGAACGTCCAAAATGATACACTTGGCCAAAAAGGGCGTATGCGTTTTTTCCTGAATATATTCAGGAAAAAACGCATACGCCCTTTTTGGCCAACCAAGCAAGCTTGCAAAGGAAATCTGCACTACAATGAAGTCTCACTTCCCCCCGGTCAAAAAAGCCATCTGAAAAAAGTGTAAAATCCAGAAAGGCAGGACAGGCCATGGAGAACTGGGAGCCATGTTATGCTGATGGGCGGGATGTAAATTGCCAACAGACACTCGGGAGAAGTGTATGGTGTTTCCTGAAACATCTAAAACACAAAGCAACAGAGACTAGGGCACTGCCACTTATGGTCCTATAGCTTAGGGAAATTAAAATCAAAAAGACACAGCCACCCCAAAGTTTGGAACAGCTCTGTTTACAAGAACCTCGTTTACAGTACAAGTTCAACATCGCAGAAAGTGAAAAATGGATAAAGAAGTTGTGGTATTTACTTACAAAGCAATATCACTCAGCAATGAAATCTGTGTCACAAGGCCCTTAGCAGCACAATAAGTGGATTCAGGTATGATGATTCTAACTGAAATAAGTCACACAGAAAAAGAAACATCATAAGATATCAGTAATACACGGAATGTAAACTTGGCTACACAGGAACTGAATTACAGAACAGAACAGGGTCTCAAATTTAGAAAACCAACTTATGCTTGCTTAAGGGGAAAGGTGAGTTGGGGTGCTGCATAAAACCAGAGATTGAAATGAGCACAGATAAAGTTCCTTAAGCCAAATATGGAATAGACAAGAGCTAATCCTTGCTCAACGAAATGGACTCAAAACCCCATATTAAACGCCTAAGAATGTACCTGACTAGTAAGTATCTTAAAACCTATGGATTGCTACGTCTCCAAAAGAGAATCAAGCGTGTGTACAGGGGCATAAACACAGCAGTGATAGGATTGGAGAGGTTCAGTGAGCAAATGAAGACCCTTTCAAGCCATATTGCATGGTACCCATTACACGGGTCTCAACTCTCAAGGTTTAAGGTATTCTTCCTTCAGCTAAAACATGCATGTGGAACCCAGAGTATGATCAACCATGTGAACGGGAGACGTGTTCAAATATGTCTCAATTTTCCTCCCCTGGTACTCGGGTGCAACATTCCAGACGCTTTACTAACATTCTCCTGACTTGGAGAGTCTGTCCCTTTAACCTCCTGTTTGGCCCAGTTTGCAATTTCTTCGGAAGATGAACAGGAATAGCGAGAACCAATGAGAGGCTAGCTGGAGGTGTCTGGACGGGCAAATTTAACTCTCATTTCCCACCAGGAAGAGGAATTAACCAAAGGCTCAGCATGCCGGGCCGGAACCAGATTAGGGCCTGAAGCCATCCTGCGGTGTTGTGGCCAGGTCACAAGAAAGCGAGTTGAAGAAAGGAGCTCAGGGGCACTGTAATTCACAAAC